>NC_083379.1:26597000-26902800 GCF_031755915.1 Ziziphus jujuba
ACATGACAGATTCAAGAATAAGAAGAGGAGGTGACTCAATAAGAGAACTTGGAGAGGAATCCATGGGGTTCAAGGGAGAATCTAGAGCAACGAGAAGTATAGCAGAGCCTATTGACATGCAAGTGGTGATAGAGAAATTGCAAAGGATGAATGCTTGATTTGATCAAAGGTTGGATAGGTTTGAGAATTCACAAGGAACACCAAACCCTAGGATGGAACCACAAGTAGGACAAGGTCGAGGTAGAGGAGGTCGCAGACGTTTTAGGGAGGAATTTGAAGTATTAGACTTTGGAGACAATTTTGAGGAGTAGCATGAAGATAATTGCACTTTAAGGTAGGCAAACCACTGGTAGACAATTCCAAGAAGAAGATGGTGATCTCAGAATTATTAAGGTCAATATACCAGCATTTTTTAGAAAGAGTGATCCGGAAGCTTACTTAGAATGGGAAGAATGGATGGAGATGATCTTTGATTGTCATAACTATTTGGAGACTAAAAAGGCTAAGTTGGCCGCTTTAGAATTTGGACATTATGCATTACAATGGTGGAATAATAAGCAAAGTACCCGAAGGAGAGTTGGTGATGAGTTAATAACCATTTGAAGACAAATGAAAGGAGCCATGAGAAAGAGGTTTGTACCAAGCCATTATCATAGAATGTTGCATCAAAGATTACAATCTTTATCTTAAGGAAGCAGGACGGTGGAAGACTATTACAAGGAGATAGAGATGCTTATGATGAGGTTGAGCATGAATGAAGATTGTGAGGCAACAATAGCTAGGTTTCTTGGAGGATTAAACCGAGAGATTGCCAACCAAGTAGAAATACAACAAAATATGGAATTTAAAGAGATGTTGCATGTTGCCATAAAAATTGAGAAGCAATTTAAGAGGAGATGTGGTAATAGCTCGGCTTGGAGGAGCTTCAAGTAAATGGGGAGTAATTTCATCTAATTGGAGAAGGAATCTAACATTTGAACCAAGAACAAAATCAAAGATGGAGGAAGGGAGCTCCATTCGGCCAATGAGGGACATAAAGACTGAATCTGTACAAGCACAAAAATCCGAAGGTGAAGCTGATCCTAAACCACCTAGAACTCATGATATTGTGTGTTTTAAGTGTCAGGGCCAAGGACATATTGCCAACCAATGTTCATATAGAAGAATTGTGGTGTTGAAGGACAATAGGGAGTTGGAATCTGATAGTGATGAAGCTGAAGCTGAAATGGAGTATGATGAAGGAGACTTTGAAGATGAAGAACAAGATGAACCTGTGACCCAAAAAGCTTCCATGGTGGAATTACGTTTGGTGGCATGAAGGGTGTTAATCGTGTATAAAGAAGAAGATCAAATACAAATGGAAAACATCTTCCATACCGATGTGATATTCAAGGTAATATTTGTAGTATGATTATAGATAGTGGAAGTTGCGCCAATATTATTGTAATTGTTGTGGTGGAGAAATTAGGTTTAACAACAATCAAACACCCCGAACCATATAGACTTTAATGGCTTAATGATAGTGGAGAGATGAAGGTAAATAAACAAGCCAATGTAGAGTTTAGTCTTGATAACTATATGGATAAGGTTTTGTGTGATGTTGTACCTATGCATGCGGGACATATTTTGTTAAGGAGGCCATGGAAATTTGATAAGAATACTATGCATTATGGTAGAGAAAATTCCATTGTGTTCCGTTTTAAAGGTAAAAAGATTAAGCTCGAGCCATTAACACCAAGAGAGGTGTTTAGAGATCAAATGCAAATGCAACAAAGGAGAGAGGCCGAACGGCAAAGGGAGAAGTCCATTATGCCACCCATGGCTTCAACAAGCATACAAGAAGGCAAAGCCGAGCCTAATCACCAACATAAGTGTTCTAAACCCGAGAGTGAGGAGAATAAGGGAGAGGAGAAAAAGAAAAAAACTTTATATTAGCCAAGGTGAGATTAAAAGGGCATTTTTAAGTAAGAAACCAACGCTAATCATGTTGTATAAAGATGCTTATTTAAATCATCTAGCTAACCCTAAAGAGCTTGTATTGCCAAGTTCTATATCTTCTTTTTTGCAGGAGTTTGATGATGTCTTTTCGAGGAGATCCCGAGTGGTTTACCACTTATTCAAGGGATCGAACACCAAATAGATTTCATTCCCAGAGGTGCAATTCCTAATAAGCCTACATGTAAAAGTAATCCTGAAGAAACAAAGGAACTTCAATGCCAGATAGGTGAGTTGCTTGAAAAATGTTACATTAGAGGAAGCTTGAGTCCATGTGCTGTTCTGATATGCTTGATGAACTATATGGTGCATGCATGTTTTCAAAAATTGACCTTAAGAGTGGGTATCATTAAATAAGAATGAGGAGCAAGATGAGTGGAAAACCGCATTGAAAATAAAATATGGTTTGTATGAGTGGTTAGTAATGCCTTTTGGATTAACTAATGCACCTAGCACTTTTACGAGATTAATGAACCATGTCATACGTCCATTCATTGGAAAATTTGTGGTTATTTATTTTGATGATATTCTTGTATATAGTAGAAACTTAGATGATCATGTAGGACATTTTAAGTTAGTTTTAGAAGTGCTTAGGAAAGAAAGATTGTATGCTAATATTAAAAAGTGTGGTTTTTGTCAAAATGAGCTTATATTTTTAAGATTTGTTATGAGTGCTGCAGGAATTAAAGTTGACCAATCTAAGGTCAAAGTAATCCAAGAATGGTCAAAACCTACTGCTATCACCTAGGTAAGAAGTTTTCATTTTTTGGCTAGCTTTTACAAGAGATTTGTCAAGGATTTCAGTACTATTCCAACACCATTAATCCTAATTGTCAAGAAGAATGTGGGATTCCAATTAGGAGAAGTATAAGAGAAGTCTTTTAACTTGTTGAAAGAAAAATGAACTAATGCTTATTTATTGGTTTTACCAAATTTTTCTAAGACTTTTGAAATTGAATGTGATGCTTCAGGTATAGGTATTGGAGCTATGTTGATGCAAGAAGAAAAACCTATAACATACTTTAATAAGAAGTTAAATGGGATGGCATTGAACTATCCAACCTATGATAAAGAGATGTATGCTTTAGTTCGAGCTTTGGAGACATTGCAACATTACTTGATGTGGAAGGAATTTGTGATTCACACTGACGATGAATCTTTGAAGTATATCAAAGGCCAAGGAAAGCTTAACCGATGGCATGGAAGGTGGATTGAATTCATTGAGATTTTTTCTTATGTCATCTGCTATAAGAAAAGTAAAGAAAATGCGGTAGCTAATGCTTTATCCCGAAGGTATGTATTGTTTTCAACCTTAGATGCTAGATTGCTTAGTTTTGAACAATTAAAAGAAATTTATGACATGATAGTGACTTTGGTGAGATATATAGAAATTTTTCTAAACATAGATATGGTAAATTTTATATATTTGAGGGGTATTTTTTTCAAGAATGTCAAATTTGTGTACCTTGTTGTAGTGCTAGGGAGTTACTTGCGAGCATGAGACCTTTTAAGCAAGTTAGTGATGCTTGGGCTAAAAATAAAACTATGTGGGTTGGATCCAATCTGTGAGATCTTTTTTTTATCAAATTTTAAAATCTTTAACTTTAATTTTTATGACTACTATTATTTTTAAGTCTTCACCTTGTTAAAAATTAATTTTTAGTTGCTTTCTATTTAAATATGTATATATTTATTTTTTGTTGTTCTATAAACCTTCAATCAATCAAAGATCAAACATTTGTTCCTTAAGCATTTGTTCTTAAGGACAATTTAGTGGCAAAACAACTATTTCATTTGATAAAGAATTAAAGTTTGGATTTTTCTATTTCCAATATCCAGGAGAAATTATTTGATATTATGGGTTTATCGCATCAGCCGTGAACCTTTCCAATTATATTATGTTAGCTCATGAAATATAATATATCATTTATGTCGTTCTTAAATTTTAATGTAATGAAACTTTAGATTGGTAGGCTTTTTGTTAACAAATCAAATTTCTTTAGTATTTCATCAAAAAAATCAGTTCCTTATAAATTTGTTAATATATCTAATTTTCTTAAAAAGAATTATCTTATTCATTTTATTTCTTAAACATTCTTAATAAAAATACAATTATTATTTCTTATTATTGATAATTTATTTTAAAGAAATAAAAACATTATATGTACTATTGCTCTTTTTTTTCTTTATAAGCATTTTGGGAAAATTGTTATAGGCAAATAAAAAAGTAGCAAATCAAAGTGTAGTATAAAAATTTATTTCTTTCTTTTTAAAAATAAAAAGACATCTATCTCGATTTACCATATTAAGTTATATTAGAATGATTGGATGGAATATAAAATACATAATATTGTTTTTTAAGGTTTATGTATATACTGGAATACATAATGATATGCTTTTAAAGATATTTTAGGATGAAAAATATTCTTTTAAAGTTTGTTATTTTTTAAAATAAAACTTAAATGAAGTAAATGTTATAATTATTTTTTAGAAGGAAACTAAATATTTTAAAAAATAGATTAAACAAAGGAATTGATTTGATGACAAATAACTTACCAACTTGAAATTTAATTATACTAATTTTAAAGAAATATCATGAATAAAACGTCATGTTTGATTAAATACATAATATAATTGGATAGATCTACAACTGACGTGGTAGACATGTCCTACCGAATAATTTCTCATCAAAGTGAAATAGTGGCCGGGCTGTGTTTCCTTAGTGGTCGACCAATGGCTGTAGAAAAAGAACTCAGGTGGGCTCAGCATGGTTTGTGTTTTCTCATGTTAAGAGCTTCTCATTCTCTTACAGAAGCCCTCATCAACATCGAGGATAGGGCGACTTTGCCCATGGGTTAGACCACACCATAGTGTCACGGGCCTAAGTTTTCCAACACTCCCGTGCGGCACTTAGCACCTCCCTTGCTAAGTAAGCCTTGCCCACAAGCTATGAAAATGCGGAAGCTAAGAATGAGAGAGTAGGAAGTAGGAGAGTTTGAGAGAATGTGGAGAATACTTGTATTGCTAGAATACTTGATGTGCTTGGATATGCTTGGATATGTTACAAATGAGAGACCAACCCTTTATATAGAGGGCTTGGCATGTAGGAAAGTTCTAGATATGTACACATGTCACCTATCTAGTTATGGTTCTAGATTATTCTAGGATTATGTACAAGATATTTACATGGAGTATTCTAGAGAGATTCCAATCTACATAAGTCTAGGTTGCTCTTGAATCTTCTAGAATCTTCTGGGTTCCTCTTGTATCTTCATGGAGAGTGTAGAGTCTTCCGGTTAAACCTCAAGGGTTTTACTCCTTTTTCACGGGACGTGACACTCTCCCCCACCTAAACTCGCGACGCCCTCGTCACGCCTTCTTCCTTGCCCGCCGAATGTGATCTTTGAGTTGCCGTTGCGTATCTTCGTGCTCCCCACTTATTTCATCATTCAGCAGGTTCTTCTCCTTCGCCAAGTATTTGGTGTAATTAGGCACGCCTCTACGATGAACGACTCGATCCGCAGGAGTGACCTCCACATTCTTGTCGGGTGAAGTCGTTGTCACCACGGGTGCCTTTCTTGACTTACCTTCATTTGGGGCTTCCTTGCCCCCTTTCCCTACAATGGGAAGCGACCTCCTATGGGGTTCTATCACCCCCTCATGCACCTTGTGCGGTTGAGACAGTGGTTTGACTAAGGTCCCTCCCTTAGCCTCCACACGTTTCCTCTCGTTGTCTCCACAACTTGAGGCCGATGCACGCAAGCTCCCTTGGTGCAACTCCTTTGGCACATCCTGTACCTTAGGAGGTGTCTTGGCATGGCTTGGGACTTCCTCACTAGGCTTTTGGGCAGCAACTGAGTTGATTTGCTCCTCCATCTCAACTTGCAGTGCCGATAAAACCTTGGTCTCCCGTTTGCTAGCTTGTTCCGTAGGCACCATGCACGTCGTTCCCCCATCCATGATGCATAACTTGTTAGCAAATGGGAGTGGGAAAGCCTTTACTTGGTTGAAGAAGTCCATACCAAGGACAACCTTGTAGTCATCCATGGACACCACCGTTAGGTTCAATTGGCCCTCCCAATCGCCGATGGTGGTTTTCACACCTCGAGCAACTCCTTGGAGCGGCTTCGCATCGGAATTCACCGCCTTTACGGAGCCCCTTTCTTTGGTTGCCTCGATCCCAAGCCTTTGTGCCTCCTCCACCGATAGGAAATTATGTGAGGCACCCGTGTCCACCAACGCCTTGGTGGGCACTCCATTGAGTTTTGCCCCCACAAACATTAGGCCACCCCTCTTTGTCTCCTTAGGAGCAGCCTTGATGGCATTCAACAATTGTAAGGAACCTATATGAGCTCCTTCCTCTTGCTTCTCCTCGTATTGGGTAGTCATGGCATTCAAAGCCTTCCTCTTTGGATAATCCCTAACCCAATGCGGTCCCTCACATAAGAAACAAGAGTTTTTAGGTTTGGAAGCGTCCTTACCTTCCCTAGGCGGCTTCAATCTTGAGCTTTTTGGCTTGTGTGCACTCTCTTCCCTTTCATCCTCTTTGGACCTACTAGGTTCTCCCCCACCTTTTCCATGGTTGTCTTTCCATTCCTTTGGCTTTGGAGAGTCTCTTTGGTTGGAGTAGTCGATGAAGCCTTCGGCATACGCAATGGCACTAGCCAAATCTTGTACTCCACGCCTCTTCAACTCCGTCTTGGCCCAAGGTTGTAGTCCATCCATGAAGTAGAAAAGGGAGTCTTTATCCGATAAGTCCGGGATCTCCAACACCAAGTTGGTGAACTCCTTGATGTATTCCCGGATATGGCCTACTTGCTTGAGTCATCGAAGGCGACTCCTTGCCTCATCTTCAGCATTCTCCGGATAGAATTGCCTTTTGAGATCCTTTTTAAAGTCATCAAAAGTATGAAAAGTGCACGTACCTCGCTCGATGTCGCTATGCCTCCTTCTCCACCATAACATTGCCGTGTCGCTAAGGTAGAGAGTGGCAGTCCTAATCTTTGAAGCATCGTCCATAATGCCCATTGCTTCAAAGTATTGCTCCAAGCCCCAAAGGAAATTCTCGAGCTCCCTCGCATTCCTCGCCCCGGAGTAGGACTTGGGCTTTGGCACATCGATACGTGGCCCCTCGCGGATAGTGGTCGTCCCCGACGCCACTGCCCTCTTGCAAAGAGCCCAATCACCCCGCATATCCTCCATTTGGGTGCGGATGGCATCCAATTCTCTCTCCAACATTGCACGAAGGTCCGCTACCTCCCCCATGCATTGGTCGCGTGTCGCACGGAGCTCCCTCCTCAAGGCATCATCTAGCCCATTGAGTAACCCCCTCACGGCTTGATTGATGGCAATGTCCTCCGACTCTAGCCCATCTAGGTGACCCTCCAGCGCCTCAAACCGTTCTTGTACTCGAGATGCATGCTCCTCCAAGCGTAACTCTACGCCCATCATCACATCCTTGGACTTGGACTTATGCCTCTGCTTCCCCGCATTGGGTTTGCGTTGCTCTTCGCGACCTCGCACTTCGGTAGCTCCCTCCACATTGATGGTAACATCCGAGCTAGCCATCTTGCCTACTTCCACGTTCCACCAACGATATGCTTGAGCAGCAATTGGCTCTGATACCAACTGTCACGGGCCTAAGTTTTCCAACACTCCCGTGCGGCACTTAGCACCTCCCTTGCTAAGTAAGCCTTGCCCACAAGCTATGAAAATGCGGAAGCTAAGAATGAGAGAGTAGGAAGTAGGAGAGTTTGAGAGAATGTGGAGAATACTTGTATTGCTAGAATACTTGATGTGCTTGGATATGCTTGGATATGTTACAAATGAGAGACCAACCCTTTATATAGAGGGCTTGGCATGTAGGAAAGTTCTAGATATGTACACATGTCACCTATCTAGTTATGGTTCTAGATTATTCTAGGATTATGTACAAGATATTTACATGGAGTATTCTAGAGAGATTCCAATCTACATAAGTCTAGGTTGCTCTTGAATCTTCTAGAATCTTCTGGGTTCCTCTTGTATCTTCATGGAGAGTGTAGAGTCTTCCGGTTAAACCTCAAGGGTTTTACTCCTTTTTCACGGGACGTGACAATAGGCTGAAGTCCTTCCACAGCAGGAAATGGGCAGGGTAGCATCCCCCTTGTATTCCCTAATCTCCCTAAATTTTTAAATAGTTTATTTTTTTTAATATAATTAATTTGTAAATAATAAAGATGCAATCTGTGTGATAGTAAATTTATCTATTTATTACTATCATATATTTTTATACAGTCTATTAAACTTGTTAGCAAAAAATGGTAAAGATTTTTATAGAATAATAAATCTATAATCCGTGTGATAGTGTATTCTATCTTCAAATTTATTTTCCTCTTTCCTTCCTTTAAACATTTCAAGTCCTCGAAACCTTTTATTCAAAAACACAACTATTGCTTTCAATATAATATAACACAATCCTTTTTTTGTCAAAAGAAAAGCAAAAGTAAGAAAGATAAAAGTAAGTATTTTGTATATCACCATCATCATTGATATTCTTTTTCTTTTTTCTTTTTTCAAATTTTTAATCTTTTTTCTATCTTTTTTTTTCTTCATTTGGAAATGCCTTTTTCTTTTTTTTTTTCTTTTTTTTTGGCTTTTTTTTTTTTTTTTGGGTTTCTTTGCTTCGTTTTTTTGGATTTTTTTTTAATGAAATATGATGAATTTTGATGATCATAGTAACTAGTACGACA
Source organism: Ziziphus jujuba (assembly GCF_031755915.1). Taxonomy (NCBI): domain Eukaryota; kingdom Viridiplantae; phylum Streptophyta; class Magnoliopsida; order Rosales; family Rhamnaceae; genus Ziziphus; species Ziziphus jujuba. Next base: position 26,605,727 of record NC_083379.1, read on the forward strand.
AAGTTTAAATTTCAAATACATACACATTCAAATTTTAAAATGCAACAAAGATTAAATATATCAAATTACATATTTTATGAGCTTAAATGTTATTTATCTTGCCTACGATTTACATATTATAAAGAGAACTTAATAAGGTACTAGTGGTGAATAACTGATATAGGTAGGCTAGAAAGACTCAATTTCAAAATAAAAATGGCCTAAATCATCTTCTCAATAATGTAATAATCTAGGATATTACCTCAAGCAATAATCATATAAGTTTTAGAGTTCAGTATAAATAAAGTACTCTAATTCAAGTATATTTTCTCCAAAATACAATCCGAACCATGTATAATTGATTATGTGCTCAAATAATATTGAAAGTATCAACATGCAAATTTAACTTCAGGCATTTAAGTATACATAAAAACAAAGCAACTATCGAAAAATAAATTAACTATCAACCATATTCTTATCATTGGTACATAAAAGTAACTGAAAACATACTTTTTTTTTTTTTTTTTAATTTGGCTAGACTAGGATGAACCATAAAATAAAAACGAACTGAAAAAATAGTTTTTTTTTTTAATTTCCTCAAAATGTAAATAATACCTAAACTACATGTATAAAAACAAATAAAACACCTAAAACCAAGATTTAAAATGATGCAAGGAATACTTTTCACCCCTCAACTTAAATTAAACAATATCATTGTGGAAAGCAATAAAATAAGCAAAAATAAAAGAGAAAAAGTATAGAATACTCCCCCCTGGAAGCATGATTCCTTTTGAAAACCTTCAAATCCGCATATCATTTGTCTATTTTGTTTTCCTCCATTCTAAACTTCAAGTTTGTCAAAAGTCAACTTTTTCTTTTTTTTTTTTTTTTGGCGTGTACCTATACATCTCAAAAATCTTGTGAAACAAACAAACATATCAAAACAAAATAAAACTAATAAATAGCTAAAAACAAAGACAGAAAAATTGAAAAATATATAATAAAGTAAAATAAAATGAAAGTAAAGAAATACTCCCTTTTTTATTGATTGGATCCAAGAGGTAACAAACTTCATTCAAGCTTTTAATTAAACAATTTTCTTGATGTTGTGTGTCCACTCACATGTGCCACATAATCATCATTCATGTGTCCATGCCTAATGATACGATAGCAATATTTCCAATGAAAAATACACCTTAATATCGATTTTCAAGTTCAATTTCCTACCAAACCAAAATTTAATTTTTTTCTTAATGAAAAATGCGATATTTCTTATTTGAATTACCTAAAACATAAATTAAATAAATTAAACAAAACTACTAAACTAGAAAAAAAAATTAAAAACACGAACATAGAGAAAAGAAACTTGGGTTGCCTCCGAAGAGTGCTTATTTAAACATTAGCTTGACTCCTTTTGTATTAGCTCTAGCCATGATCAATTTGATGGTTGCTTCCACCTTTAAAGCAACTCTTGAAAAATATCTTTAGATGCTGCCCTTTATTTGAACTCCTTTAATCTATCAATTTCTCATCAATGTCCCAAATATTAATGGTGCATCCTCACCTTCATCTGTCTTAATGACCATAAAATTAATAGGAAATAAAAATTCATTAATCTTTACTTTCACATCTTCTAACATTCTCATTGGCATCTTGATGGATTGGTTTTTCCATTTGTTATGTAAATTGGTAGGCTTAAGATCTCCAATACCTAATTTCATGAAAACATTGTAAGGCATTAAATTTATACTAGCTCCTAAATCACACAAACAATCATAAAATTTAGGGAATATTACATCTAGACCCTTAAAATTGGGATTAATTACAATTTAATCCCTCAAATTTTAAAAATTATAACCAACACCCTTAAGGTGATATAGATTATATTATTTCAAAGAGTGTGAAAGAAATAATAAAGGGAGAAGATGATAACTTCTTGGAACTTAAAGGGAGGTTGATGATAATTTAGAAACTAAAAGAATTAAATTATATTTAAATCAAACCTCAAGGGAGGTGGATGAAATTAACCCTTAAATTTAATGCTTTTAATAGAATAAGATATAGAAAAACTTCCTAGATCCTTAAGCTTAGGTGGTAACTTATGATTGATTATTATGCATTATTTCTTCAAGACAACCTTCTCTTTTTTATCTCATTACTTTTTATTCTTCATCTTCTTATTCTTCAAAGACAGTTGGCTTACACTTTCCTTAAGTTTGACATCCATAAGATCAGGTTTAGTTTTTTCTTGCACACCTTGACTTGATTTTGGTTCTATTTTATGTGAAGGCACATATTTCTAAGATCAATAGATTTCTTAGAACCATGCAATTGGACCTCATTGTGCAAAATTGGCCCGATTATTTGGAATGTGGGGTTAACTACTTTAATTGTTGGTTATTACACTTGCTTTGGTTCAATCAGTGAGCTCTCAACCTCTCTAAGTTGTGTAGAACATAGTTGCTTCATTGAAGCTTGATGGAATCACTTAAATCCTCTTTAAAATGCCCAAAACTCCAATTAGAAGTATTTGTCTAGTTTCGGCTTCTATAATTTTGCTCTTACATTTAATGCTATATCTTAGGCTGTGGTTGGCCTCTTAAGCCATCCAATATCATTCGCCTATCCAAAAACCATCCAAACCACTATTGTCCAGAAAGAAACTACACTATTTGGTTCCTTCTTTCAGTAGGGTGTAGCTACACAGCTATTTTCATCCAAAGATTATGCCTTTTAGTTTGTTAAATCCTTTAAGATGAGGATGTTGATGTTCCACATGCCCTTTATCTACTTCCTATGGCTCCGTTAGTTTTTCTTCAATTGTAAAAGTGATAGACATAACTTGCTCTTTTGGATTTGTTTCGGATTTGTTTCATATGTAGGCTGGGAATTATTTTGATTTTATTTTTGAGCTTGTTTTGAGGTTTTTGTGGCCTTCGATAGATTTGAGGTTGGAATCCTTGATGTCCTCCTTGAAACCCACAACTTTTTCTTTGGTTTTGATCTTGAAAGTTGTTTTTATTATTTGAACAAGAGAAATTTGGATGATTCCTCCAATTTGGATATTAGGTGTTTGAAAAAAGATTGTTTTGTTGCTTTTCTTGTAAATTACCTATAAAATTAACATCATTGGCAGTAAAAGATTTTCAATATGGTAATCCACACTTTTATGATCATTAGCACTACATGAATCATAATAAAAAGATATAATAAAATTTAACATGATTGGATAGAATTTACACCCATTTGGTTAAATTGTGCATTCAAAGACTTCATGAATTGATTGGCTAGTTGAGCTCCAAAATTATTAATGTCAACCTCACCATGACTTAAACTTGTGATCTAGCACTTTGCCTCTTCTCAGTTAGATATTGGTAGTCATTATGAACCTTCTCTTCAATTATTACAAAAGCTTTTGATTGCTTTTTCTTTATTAAAGCGCCACCTATAATTGCATCTACTATTTGTTTGTTATTATAGTATAAACCATGATAGAAAATTTGTACCTACATCCATATTAAAAATCCAGGGTGTGGGCATATCCTACATAGTTCCTTGAAGCATTCTTAGCATCATACAAATTCTCTTGGCCCCATTGACAACTTTTTAATTTGCCAATCTTGGAAGGAGGAAATAACTTATCTAAAATTTCACCTCTATTGCATTCCATGCAGTGATAGTACTTGAAGGTAAGAATTTAACCTAGCTTTTGCCTTATCTTAAGAGACCAAGATAAAGGTTTTAATATAAAAGCATCACTAGAAATACTATTTTCTTTTAATATATCATACAATTGAAGAAAACTAGAGATATGCAAGTCAGGAGTTCGAAAAGGTAGACCAATAAATTGGACACTTCAATGTAAAGGCAAATTGAACATTTTGAAATAAGGTAATAGTAGAAGACTTCACCTCAAAATTATTTTCTTCAATGGATGGCCTCCTTATACAAGATCAATCTCCAACCTTCTTGTATACAACATATTCAAAAATAGGTAAATCATCATCTCCTTGATTAGCCATAACTTCCTTTGGTGAATATCCTTCTTCTAAATTCAAATCCTTAAAAACACTAGCTTTTTATTTTTTCCCTTATTGCTTCTCTTCTAAATCTTCTTAATTCTCTTTCGGTTGCTTCAACTTATTTGTAAACATTCATAAGATAGAAAACAACCTAAACAAAGAAAATAAGAAACATTTAGCAAAATAAAATGCAAATAAAAGAAAATTTTAAATTAAATTTCAAATGCTTAAATTTAGAGTAAAACTAAAATAAATAGTAAATGAAAATAAAGAAAACAAAAGAAATTCTAAATGCAACAATGCTAAATCAAAATTGAACAATTAAACACTTTTTTAAAAAAAAAATTTATTATTATAGGTGGGACAAAATGTAAACAAACTTAAAACAAAATTAAACTTTTCTTTTTCTCACTTTTGCCAAAAGAACTTCTAACTAGACAAAAGCAATAATTGAAACTTAAATCTAACTAAACCTTTAACCTATAATGCAGCAAGACACTTTCAGTATACAAAAGAAACAATGCAATTAATGATACGAATTAATCAACTGCAATGCAAAAGCAAAATTTAGAAACAAAATTTGGTGCTAAATGACAAATTAAAATGCGACGCGGATGGTTTTTTTATTTTTTTTATTTTTAAGAAAAGATGGCTAGGATGGTTTGAATATAAATTTAAAATTCTAAAACAGAAACTAATCAAAGATGGAGCCCAGATTCACTTCAAATGTCTACAGGACCCATAACCCGAGCACGAGCAAAGAGATTGAAAGAGGCACTAAATGGTTTAATCCAAAAGGGGTTTTCAACCCAAGGAAACAAGTTCATTAGTGAAGATGAACTAAAATTGGTCCATATGATTGGGATGGTGGATGCCAACATGAAAGAGAGTTTAACGCATGGGCTTCTACAACATGGTGATGTGGCATCATATGGTGACATGGCATCCAACCAAGCTTGGCCAAATTTTATAATTAGGAAAATATTGATTTTTATTTATGTTTTGATTGGATTTTGGCATGTTGCCTATTTACTTTCCTAATTTAGTTTTTATTAGGTTTTAAAATTACTTTCCTAATTTTATTAGAGTTGAATTGGCCAAAGAATTAAAGGCCATTCAAATTAGGAAACTAGGAGCTAAATTAGGTTTCCTAAACCTAACCAAATTAGGTTTCCTAAACCTATCAAAATTAGGTTTCCTAAACCTAATTTTCGTCCATTATTATTCCACCTTTACTTTTAGCAAATTTAGGAAAGCTTTGTAATTAATTTTGCTTATTTAAAGGCACATAAGTCATGAATAAAGGGGAGATTACAATTTTGATTCAAAGTGAAAGTGATTCTCTAGGTTTTCTAAGAACTATATCGAACTTTTTCAAGCTTTGTTTGTGAAGTTCAAATTCGACTTATCAATAGGTTATTCCGCACCCTATTGTGGCGTCTTCACTATACCAAGGTTCTTACCTCAAATATAGGTAACGAGTCGAGGTCTTCCATTAATAACTTGTAATTAGACGGTCCTAATTCAATCTTTGTTATGGGTTTAGAAGCAGGTCGCTCTAGGTTCGTATCAATTTGGTATCAGAGCTAGTTTCTAATTACAGGTTTGATCTATCTATTTCTTTTCTTTTTTTTTCATTGTTTTTCTTGGTTTTTTTTTTAATTCTGCAATCATAGCATTAGGTTGAGGTTGCTTCTATCATCATACACATTCTGCATCTTTAAAAAAAAAAAAAAAAAAAAACTGCACTTTTGTTTTTTGTTGGAGGCCACGTGTTTGGTGGATTTTTGGTGTGGAATTGTGATTTTTGGTGTTAATCTTTGCTACTGCAGTTGTTTTATGTTGTGTGAGTAAAAAAAAAAATATTGTTCTTGTGGTTGGTGGCATTGAATTATTAAGATTTCAAGAGAAACCAGGTAGTGAAATTTTTTTTTAGCTGATTTGAGGAGCACCAAAAACAAGCCAAAATCAATACCGAAGATAAGGTGTGTTGAATATTCACTAATTCCATTTTGCAAATCTCATTCCAATTTGTTCCTCACATTCTAGTTTCTTTTGTTCTTGCTAAATTTCTTGTTGAGCTTTCATCGTTGCCTTTTTTTCTTGTTACTTTTCATTCTATTTGTCTTGTAGCCTTATTTTCATAACTGTTTGATAGATCTATTTGGATTGTTACTTGCTAGTTTGTTTTAGTTTGAAATTAGTTTACAAAGAACCAAATAGAATTACTAGAGTGGTAAAAGGTAAGAGAGGTAAGAATTATAGAGCGTAACAGTCGAACTATAACTAGAGTACAAACACGAGTGACCTTGAATTTGAGCGAGACAAGTGAGGGAGTCTTATGAAGCCTTTCTTTTTTACTAGCAAATTTTGCAGAAAAATCATGTCACAAGACAAAAGCAAAGAAAGCGTGGATAAAACTCCAGGTGTGGTTGATCCGAAGTTATACATTCAAGCCATGGTGGGAGAACTTCAAAGAGCACTACGATTGGAGATGGGGCAGATCCATGATAGGTTGGATAGCATGGAATCATCAATCCAAACACCGCAGCCACAACCTTCACAAAGGTTTGTTCATGGATGTGGTAGAGGAAGAAATACTCCAAGAAGGGAAGAATGGGAACGTGTGGGAGATGACTATGAGGAAGAAAAGGAAGACATTGGTTCGGGAACCAACCAATTCCGTGGGAGAGAGAGGTTAGACTGAGGCAGTGACTATGGAGGAATTAAGATGAAAATACCATCATTCCAAGGTAAAAGTGATCCAAAAGCATATCTCGAGTGGGAGAAGAGGATTGAGATGGTATTTGATTGTCAGAACTACTCCAAGTCAAAAAAGGTGAAATTAGCCGCTGTTGAATTCACGGACTATGCTATTGGATGGTGGGACAAAGAGACGATTTCTAGGAAGCGAGCAGGACAAAGACCTATAGATACATGGGAGGAGATGAAGGCTTTGATGAGGAAGCATTTTGTACCTAGCCATTGCTATAGGAGCATTTTTCAGAAATTACAAAGCTTGTCTCAAGGAAATAGAAGTGTGGAGGACTATTATAAGGAGATGGAAATCCTTATGATGAGGGCTAATGTTGAGGAGGATAGGGAGGCTACAATGGCACATTTCTTGGCTGGTTTGAATAGGGAAATAGCAAATCAAGTGGACTTGCACCATTATGTGGAGATTGATGAGATGCTGCACATGGCCATCCAAGTAAAGCAACAACTCAAGAGGAGGGGTACCACAAAACCTAGTATTGTTCAACACACTTGGAAAGTAAGCCCATCCACATGGAAACCAAATCAGCCCAAGTTTGAAGATAAAGCCACCACACCGCCTAAATTCGAAGTTAAGGCCGAACCATCCTCATCTAAGCAAGTAAGTAAATTCGATTCATCTTCAACTAGAAATCGAGATATCATGTGCTTTAAATGTCAAGGTAGGGGTCATATTGCTAGTCAATGTCCTAATAAAAGGGTCATGATGATTCAAGAAAGTGGAGACATTGAAACTGAAGAAGAAGATTCGGATAATGAATCCATGCCACCATTGGAGAACGTTGGTGATGAAGATGAAGAAGATTATAAGTATCCTGTTGGAGGGGACTTGTCATTGGTTGCTAGAAGAGCTTTAACTATGTATAAAGATGAAAAGGAAGTGCAACGAGAGAACATCTTTCATACCAGGTGCAAAGTCAAGGATAAGGTATGTAGTATGATTATTGATGGAGGAAGTTGTACTAATGTTGCTAGTCTTAATATGGTTGAAAAGCTAGGTTTACCCACTATGAAGCATCCAGAACCATATAAGCTACAATGGCTTAATGATTGTGGAGAGTTGAAGCTGAATAGGCAAGTGAAGATTGCATTCTCTATTGGTGATTATGAAGATGAGGTTATTTGTGATGTGGTACCAATGCAAGTTGGTCATTTACTTTTAGGACGTCCGTGGCAATTTGATAGAGACACTAATCATCATGGTCGAACTAATAAGGTTGTCTTCAATTTTAGGGGTAAACGAATGGTGCTTATGCCGATGACTTCTAAACAAGTTTTTGATGATCAATTGGCTTTACAAAGGCAGAGAGAAGCTGAACAACAATACAATCAAACTGTATCCAACCACCAAGAGAAGAAAAAGAGTGGTGAGGATGAGAGTGTGAGTGAAAAAGAAAAGAAAAAGAGTGGAAAGAAAAAAGAGAGTTTTTATGCAAAACAGAGTGAGATGAAGAAGTTTTTTTGTTGTAGAAAGCCTATGATTGTAATGATGTACAAAGAAGCATATATGAATCATTTAACTAACCCTGATGAATCTGTTTTGCCTAGTTCTATTGTTTATCTTTTGCAACAGTTCAATGATGTCTTTCCCAAGGAGATTCCAAGTGGGTTACCACCGATTAGGGGAATCGAACATCAAATTGATTTTGTTCCAGGATCAACAATTCCAAACCGACCAGCTTATAGGAGTAATCCAGAGGAGAAAAGGAACTTCAAAGGCAGGTAAGTGAATTGCTTGAAAAAGGGTATGTTAGAGAGAGCATAAGTCCATGTGCTGTACCTGTGTTACTAGTCCCTAAGAAAGATGGAACATGGAGAATGTGTGTAGATTGTAAGGCTATTAACAATATAACTATCAAATATCATCACCCTATTCCTAGGTTAGATGAGATGCTTGATGAATTGTATGGTGCTTGCATGTTTTAAAAAATTGATCTTAAGAGTGGTTATCATCAAATTCTCATGAAGGAAGGTGATAAATGGAGAACAACATTTAAAACAAAGCATGGTTGGTATGAGTGGTTGGTTATGCCATTTGGATTAAATAATGCACCTAGCACTTTCATGAGATTAATGAAGCATGTCATGCGTCCATTTATTGGGAAATTTGTGGTTGTTGATTTTGATGATATTCTTGTATATAGTGGAAATTTAGGTAAGCATGTAGAGCATCTTAGGATAATTTTAGGAGTGCTTAGGAAGGAAAGATTATTTGCTAACCTTAAGAAGTGTGATTTTTGCAAAGATAAACTTGTATTTTTAGAATTTGTTGTGAAAGTGTTTGACCCAGGAGATTGGGTTTGGTTGCACATAAGGAAATTGAGGTTTCCAAAACAACAAAAGTCTAAACTCATGCCGCATGGAGATGGTCCATTCCAAATATTGGAAAGACTTAATGACAATGCCTACAAGTTGGATCTTCTAGGTGAGTATAATGTAAGTGCTACTTTTAATGTCGCTGATTTATCTCCTTTTTGTGCAGGTGATGATTTGAGGACAAATCCTTTTCAAGAGGAGGGGAATGATGAGGACATGACCAAGAGCCCTTCAAGATGGAGCCCAGATCCACTTCAAATGTCTACAGGACCCATAACCCAAGCACGAGCAAAGAGATTGAAAGAGGCATTAAATGGTTTAATCCAAGAGGTGTTTTCAACCCAAGGAAGCAAGTTCATTAGTGAAGATGAACTAAAATTGGTCCATATGATTGGGATGGTGGATGCCAACGTGAAAGAGAGTTTAACGCATGGGCTTCTACAACATGGTGATGTGGCATCATATGGTGACATGGCATCCAACTAAGTTTGGCCAAATTTTATAATTAGGAAAATATTAATTTTTATTTATGTTTTGATTGGATTTTGGCATGTTGCCTATTTACTTTCCTAATTTAGTTTTTATTAGGTTTTGAAATTACTTTCCTAATTTTATTAAAGTTGAATTGGTCAAAGAATTAAAGGCCATTCAAATTAGGAAACTAGGAGCTAAATTAGGTTTCCTAAACCTAACCACATTAGGTTTCCTAAACCTAACCAAATTAGGTTTCCTAAACCTAATCACATTAGGTTTCCTAAACCTATCAAAATTAGGTTTCCTAAACCTAACTTTCGTTCATTATTATTCCACCTTTACTTTTAGGAAATCTAGGAAAGCTTTGTAATTTATTTTGTCTATTTAAAGGCACATAAGTCATGAATAAAGGGGAGATTACAATTTTGATTCAAAGTGAGAGTGATTCTCTTGGTTCTCTAAGAACTATATTGAACTTTTTCAAGCTTTGTTTGTGAAGTTCAAATTCGACTTATCAATAGGTTATTCCGCACCCTATTGTGGCGTCTTCACTATACCAAAGTTCTTACCTCAAATATAGGTAACGGATCGAGGTCTTCCATTGATAACTTGTAATTAGACGGTCCTAATTCAATCTTTGTTACGGGTTTAGAGGCAGGTCACTCTAGGTTCGTATCAAAAGGTCTGGTGCGACTTTACTACTAAAGTAAGAGAGAAATTGATGCATACACAAATTAAAACCTATGATCCTTTGGGTTGCAGCTAATTTATGCAATTGAGGAAAAACTTTCATGCAAAGCAATGTAATATAAACGCTAATGATGCTAACAGGGTGCAAAATATTAATGCTAATGATTCTAACAGGGTGCAGCTAGTCTAACGACTATGCAAAATAAGATTTCTAAGATGCAAACTAAACTAGATAAGGTGCATGGCGCGGTTAAAATGGAAAATACAACCTAAAGTGAATCTAAAGTGAAGCTAGGATGCCCAATGCAATAAATTTTTAATGTAAAACAGATTAAACACCTAGATGACTCAAAATCAAAACTAATTGCAAATAAATACACTAATTTTGGCTTAAGCAAACAAATCAAGGGAAATAATTCAAACAAGTTGATTAGTTGAGTAGTAAAAATTAAACCCTAATATGCTTTCTAAATACCAAAAATGGAAAACAAAATTATAAAAAAGTCTAAATTAATACTAAACCCAATCCAAATTAATATTAATAAAAAACCAATCAACGGCAACAGCAGTGCCAAAAACTTGATGTGTAAAATCAATTCACAATTATATGAATCAAGTAATAAAGTGGAGCATTTAAATACTAGTTATTGTACCCAAAGTATTAGATTGACTAAATATTAAATATAATTGGGATTGGATATTGGATAACCTTGCAAGTAAGGTAGTCTGTCAATGCTCTGCATACACCCACACTTATCCTAGCAATCTTACATTGAACTACCATTGATCATCACAATTCATTGATCTTGAACATTCTTTCCTTACATTTTTAAAGGCTCATAAGTTTTATAATACATACCTCTGGGGCCTTGTGTCCTTGTTGGAACTTTCTACCTGATATAGGCTCTGATACTATCTGTAATGCCTCATTCACTAATGTCCCATCACTTTTTTATCATACCAATATTGTTCCTAATTTATCTACTACACTCAAGATGGTATAGGATCTCTATTTAGACTTCCCAAATGGTTACCCAATTTAGGATTACTCCCACTAGAGCATGTTTAACTCTAATATTCTTTCAAACCTTAAAGTAAACTACTCTGAAATGACCTTGGTTTTTAAAACAGTGATTACTTTACATTTGAATCATCATTGTTCTATACCCGAGCAATGTGAGATCAAACACCAATTAGCTTTTGCCAGTAAGATAGTCTGCTAGTACCCCACATCTGCTCACCCTTATCTTGGTAACCTCACACTAAATTGCCACAGGTTATCATAATCTATTCCAATATATTGTTCATTGATCTTGCCCCTTCTTGCCTTACATACCTTGAAGCTCACAGGTCTTACATATACTTCTAAATTTTAGAAGGTTTATTTGGATAAAAACTTTTCTTATATAGAAAATTCCTATTAGCCTACCTTTTACCTATGTTTTCGATACCCAAATCTACTTATTTTGCTCTGATATCACTTGGAAATTAGCTGTTTGTCTTGATTTATAAATGCATATATAATAATAAGAAATTGGGTACCAATAAGGTATTCAAAACTCGATTTTCCCACGGGATTGTAGTTTCCCGATTTGTGTAGTTTTCTCCAACTTCAAAATTAAACTGGTTCTAATTGATTAGTCCATTTGCAACTAAATTTTACAGGGAAAATCCTTAGTGTCTCAAAAAAAAAAAAAAAAATTCTCCATCTTAAATCACCTCAAAATTACACTTATAGCTCCAGATATGTTTAAAATAGTATATGCTGCATAGATTTCAACATTTTCTTCTTTTACCTAAAAAATTATAAAAAAAAAAAAAAGCATAAAACTAAGTCGTTTTCCATATAAAATGAATACAAAACTAACAGATATTAAGCATTAAAAATGATAGAAAATAACTATATATCAGTAGGATACTACCCCTAACATCTTTCTCTTTCTCTTTCGTTTTCTTTCTTTTTCAAAATGTGAGAAAACTTTTGCTCTTGTTAATAGTCTTAGAAGAACTTTTCAAGTGGTATGATTTTATATAACCGATAAAAATGAAAATATGTATTGAATTTTGGTTCAGTTTATACAATCTAATAAAGTTTGAGTCATCCAATATAGATAATTGTAATGGGCTCTAATAATCTAGGTTATGTGTAAAGAACAACTTTATCCATGTTGTATTTTTGCTTAGTTTATGTTACTTGGATAGAATTAGAATTGGTGGTATATATAATTTGGATGGGTTCAATCATATGGGTTATATATACCGGACAACTTTACGTATTATTACTTTTTTGTTTGGTTTATATAATTCAAATAGAATTATTGTCGTCCAGTATACATAATTCTAGACAAGTTTAAATCGTCTAGATTATGTATATTAAATGACTTTACCTATTATTGTGTTTTTATTCAGTTTATATAATTCAGATAAAATTAGAATTGTCCTATATATATAATCTGAACTAGTTTAAATTGTCGAATTTATATATATGGGATAATTTCACATATTGTTGCATTTTTGTTCAGTTATATAAATTGGAAACAATTATTTTCTCTTATATATATAACCTGAATGAGTTTAAATTGTTTAGTTACGTATATTGAACAATTTTAAAGTATATATGATGAAAACTAAAACAAATCATGAAAAAAAAAAAAGATAAAACAAAAAATTAAAAAAAAGATAAAGAAATATAATAAGAAAAAATAAATCATTAAACAAACTCAATATTTAAATTTTCAGAGTTATTTGACAATTATTTTTGCAATTTCTTTTCCTTTTGATTGCTAAACTTCATTATCTCCAATATTAAAGTTTATTATTATTTTTTTCTAAAACTTTGTTCTAGTATACTTAGTATTTTATTCTCATTTTGTTTATGTGCTTAAGAATATTTGGGAGCTTTTATCATAGTATATTTTTGCAATATGAAAATGTAATTAAAACTGTAGTATTGTTATTGATTTTGGTTATATAAATAGAATCACCCCAAAAAAACTTTAAAATGACACACACATTATTGCACTAAAAAGTGGAAAAAACTACAATCATGCCACCGAGTTACAAAATCTAACCCACCTCGCACTTTCAGCATATTAATTCAAAAAAAAAAAAAAAAAAAAAAAAACCTGGAGGACAGAAGAGGAATTGCAGAACAAACGCAATCATTGGGGCCAAAAGTGGGAGAAACGACGGCGTTGCGAGATGTTTCTGGAAGCGCCATATTTATTAATTGAGTATGGAGGCCGGAGACTGGTTCCGTGAGTTTTTGGAAGGTGTAATTGCAGAGCACAGAATAAACCGTTATTGTGTATTACGTTTTCTGATAGTAGAAAATGGTGCTGATAGAACTTGACCAAAATCCTACTCTCCCGAAACCCTCTTCTTCTTCCTCCAGTACGACGGCGGATTCAGCTCCCAATCCCGACCACAGGGACGCCGAAGACGGCTTCGAAACGGCTAGCGATGGAGAACTCGGAGACAGCGACAACGATGGCGACGAGGACCACCATCACCGACTCCAGGCACAGCAGCAGCAACGACAATCTCGGCAACACCAAGAAGAAGACCAACTGCAACGGGAAGATGAACAAATTGTTTCTCAGAACGATGATGAGGAGCTCAGACAGGTTCCTTTTTGCGATGCGATTATCAATTTTTTGATTTGTTTGTGTTATTTTTAATTTACTGGTTTGGTCATTTTTATTTTTACCTTTTTTTAAAAAAAAATTTGAATTAGCACGATCGTTTGTTTGCCCTAATTAGTTTTTCATTTGTGCTTTTAGACGATAGATACCTGATTTTACTTTTGGAAGTTTGTGAAATTGGAGTTGCAATAATAAGCTGTCTGCTATTTTTCTTTTGTGATTTTGTTGCATCGATCAAGCACCGTCGTATTAATCATGGGGTACTTGTGTTAAAATGAATATTCAATATGACTTTGCCATAACTCCTTTTGATGATGTTTAAGAGAACGAGTAGATCTGGAATTTGTAAGCCAAAATAGCAAGATTTCAATTGGGGGACGGTGGGAAGAGCCATCTGCTATCTGTTTTGTTTACTACCATATATGCATCGTTACTAAGAATGCTGTGATTTTTCCAGTCAAATCCAATATGGCCAAAATAAATGAGAAGAAAATAGAGATTGTGTTGTTTATTTTTATGGGGCATGGACATTCCGAGTATCTGCATAGACGTGTGTCATAACAATTAAGTTTCTGGATGTATCACTCAATTTTGAAAGATAGGTCTACCAAACATTTAAAATTTTCTGGTTTCATTGTAGGTATGTCTATTTTGCTTTTTCGTGCTCTTTGTTATTACATCTGTCTTTTGTTTGATAGAACTTTTGTAAAACCATTAAGCAACTGTCATTAAATCTGGTTTTCAAGCTTTCTGAAACGTCCTGCTTTCTTCTCTTTTCATCTTAACCAGAAAGCATTAGCACAAGCTAATGATGCAAAATTAGAAGGCAACAAACTTTATGTTGATGGACAGTATGAAGAGGCATTATCCCAGTATGAGCTTGCTCTACAATTTGCACCAGAGATGGCTTCATCTGTGGAGATACGTTCCACATGCTACTCAAATCGTGCCATATGCTTTTTAAAGATGGTATTTTCTTCTTTCCACTTTGTGAAATATGCTTGGTGTGATTTTTAAATTCTAGTTAAAAAAAAAAAACATTATAAACAATATGGTGTAGGTAATATTTGCAGTAAATATTGTATCATGTTACGTTAACATGTTGGAAGCATGGTGTAATCAGCTTGTATTATATATTTCATCGAGATTAGGTTCACTTTCATATCTTATGTTCTTAAGCTTTGCTATCAAAATCTCATTGTATTATTATTTCCTTCAATTTGTTTTTTGACAGTGTAAAAAAAGTGTTTTTTTTTTTTTTTTTTTTTTTTAATTTATTATTTTTACACAAAATAGTGTTTGATTTTGATTTAAGATTTTGAAAATGAAATTCTTAGGTTGATTAGAAGGGGAAAAAACCGGAAAAAAAAAAAAGTAATAAGATTTAAATCGCCAAATTTATTCATAGAATTTTATATCGTTGTTTTAATAGTTCATTTATATTTAGATTACCTTAATGTGTCGGCCATAAAAGTTTTGGCACATAAGTTTATATCCAAATTTTAATAATAAACAAATTTGGAAAATGTAATAAGTTTATATCCAAAATTTAATAATAATGAACTATTAAAACAATGATAGATGTCATAGATGTCTGAACCAAAAAAAAAAAAAAAAAATGCATTTGATACCTACAAAATGAAACCATTAGAAAAACAATATCCTTGAATGCTGTTCTATTTTGTTTACTGCTAAAACTATATTATCCTTATTCCTATGATTACATCTTACTTCCATAAATATATATATATATATATATATAATGTAATAAGCAGTAGTAGTTGGTTACCTTTTTATCTGATGCTAAATTTGTGATAGGAAAAATATGAGGACACAATCAAGGAGTGCACAAAAGCATTGGGATTAAACCCTTCATATATGAAAGCTCTGGTAAGAAGAGCTGAGGCTCATGAAAAACTTGAGCATTTTGAAGAGGCTATTTCTGGTAAGTTTGGATTCCATTTTTATTTTAGTCTATCATACCTTAGTAATGATATTGTTTCTTATTAGTTTCATTTGTAATATCTTTGAATTTTTTATTCCTATTCTTAAGCTTGGCTCTACTTTTTTCTTCTTTTTTGCCATTAGGATTTGAAGCTTGTACTAAGTTTTTCTTTCTGTTGGCTTATTGATGTATTGTACCATTTTCTTTTTGCCTGCAGATATGAAGAAAATCTTGGAGCTTGATCCCTTTAATGATCAAGCCAAGAGATCCATTCGTCGCTTGCAGCCACTTGCTGAAGAGAAGCGAGAAAAGTTGAAAGAGGAGATGATTGGTAAGATAATTGAATCATCTTTGCTTTCACTTCTTTCGAAGGTTTATAACTGTATAAATTCTTGTAATGATGCTGGGCATGCCTTCTCAAACTTTTAAATTTTTGGGCCTATCACTTGTCATTAACTTCATTGTGTAAACAATGGATGGTAATATATTAAATTTTTGCCCAGTGTTCATATGGCAGAAAGTCAGGAAATTCATGAGAAATTAGGGCACTTAGTATCTATGTACAGTTTAAGGCTATTAAGCACTAGTTGAAGACGTTTGACATTGTTCCTCAAGGTTATTTGATAAATTGGCAATATGCTCACTTGAAAAAGCTGTGATGAAGTACTTCAAAATTGGCATTCATTGTTAATGAACCGCATCATGGATTTTATACGAACTTTGTAAATGATTTTTGTCCAGTGTTCATATGGCAGATTGTCAGGAAATTCATAAGAAATTAGGGCACTTTGATACATGTACAGTTTAAAGCTATTAAGCACTAGTTTGAAGACTTGACATTGTTCTCTCAAGGTTATTTGATAAATTGGCAATATGCTCACTTGAAAAAGCTGTGATGTAGTACTTCAAAAATTGGCATTCATCGTTAATGAACTGCATCATGCATTTTATATGAACTTCGAAAATGATTTCTGAGAAAGCATTAAAAAAAATAAATAAATAGTCATAGGCCGTTTCAGTAATTCTGGTGGGAGGAAAATTTTCTAGGTGTGAGCATATGATACACTTAGAGAACACAATGAACCACCTCCCCTAATTGCATAATGAGGACAAATCAGTGGATAGTAACTTCTATGCGAGATTCCTTGTAAATTCGTGTGAAGTGTTCAGAGTAGGCTGTGCTTAATAGCCACCATCGAAGGAGATACAAGTGCATTGTCTTGGAGTTTTCACATTCTAGTACTGTTATCAGCTAAACAAGCCTTTGCTTTTTATTAGTATATTTATAGCTTTTAATTCAACTGCTTATTCATGTTTTGCTTCTGGGTGACATCCTAGCTATCTTAGACATTATTTGATGATTTCATCCTACTGAAAAAGACTTGCACATTAGTTTTAAGGCTATGTAGCATGAGACACATGGATATATGCTTTATAGTTACATGGGGAGAATATTTGGAGATTGTTATATGTTTCATGCTTTATGTGCTTAATTAATTAATTTAGTAACCTCTGGTGGATTTAAGGTAGCCAAGTTGTAAATTGTTTCTTGTAAACAGGAAAGCTAAAAGAAATGGGCAACTCATTGTTGGGCCGTTTTGGAATGAGTACTGACAACTTCAAAGCCGTCAAAGATCCAAACACTGGCTCCTACTCTATTTCATTTCAACGATAGATTTTGTGCATGAGATTTTTACATCCATAACAAGGTTCCAAGAATAGCAGCTGTCTATACAATTATACATGTAGCTAGAGAGGGGCAATATCTTCGTTGCAGGATAAAATGATACAAGTAAATGAAGAGTGGACAAATTATGGATTTTGTGGAATTGGTTTTATTTTGTTCATGACAGGGGAAACTAGTGCTGATGATATTGTTTCTTTTCATGAGAGTTTCGATTAACGTGGATTGAACTAGTATGACATCTTCTGTGATTGTTTTATTTGTTCCAAGTTAAAATTCGGTTGATGCTTTTGCTTATGCATTTATTCGGATTTTAAATTTTAAATTATTTTTTTAAAATCAAAGTTAGAGTACTTGTGTTTCTGAAATCCTAAAAATTGGTATCTAAAAACAGTTTCAAGCTACTAGCAACTTGGTCAGGTATGTTGCCCACAAAATAGAACATAATTATGTTCATGTGCGTTCCTGAAGAATGAGTTTTAAAAATTGGCATCCTTGATTCCTGAAGGTCATAACTTGTATTAACCTGGTAAATTATCTTTGAGAAACCAGGCGTCTAAACACCAGATCTTTGGCATTGGCTGTTCTACTGATTTGGCAGCATAGCCTCGGGAATTTTCCATGTAACTCATGAAGTAGGGAAAACTTCTGGGTGACTGGGATTTACGAGCGAACATATTGTACCCATAAGACATTTTGAACTGCCCCCATTTTGTCACCTAATTGGACATAATAATAATAATAATATATTTTCTAGCCGAGTTGGCTGGAGTTGCAATTCAGGCAAGGAAAGTCTACAACGTGGAAAAGTTGTCTTTTTGTACTATGAAGTTTTTTATACTGATGAATGACGAAAAATGATGAAAGCAATACGCCAATAAACTGCTGGTTGCGTTGGTAATATATTGCAATCTTAAAGACTTTACTTGACCAATGATCGGGAACATCTTATGGTCAAAGGTCATGAAAAAAGAGGGTTTTTGATCTCATTCCTCAATAAATGATTCCCCATGCGATCAGCTTAAAAACTTGACCAATGATCGGGAACATCTTATGGTCAAAGGTCATGGAAACAAAGGGTTTTGATCTCATTCCTCAATAAATGATTCCCCAGGCAATCAGCTACATGAACTTGGCTCATGTATATTCGGAAGGTGAACTCATGCATTTCCTCACACAGAGTGTCTTTCCATTGGATTGGAATCAAAAAGTCAAATAATTTCATCGATTACCTGCCAGGGAGGACCTTAAGTTGTACGATGAGTAGAACTTCACCATAATGAATGGAAGAAAATGGCTGGGCTGAAAGTGGAATGTTCCTCAATTGTAAATGGCTAACACCCTGTGACATGGATGTCATCACGGTTCGAAATTGACATCCTAAATCAAGCTGGATCATGACTACTCATGGAGATCATGACTAATTTGTCCAGCCCACCGACCTGTGAACATAGAAATGAAAAATGGTCGCAGAAATTGATTCTCAACGTAGAGATTCTCAAAAGCACAGAACCCAGCCATACACACTCTCCCAAAGATTTGTAATGCTAAACAACTGATTAATTACCATCTGCCAGAACAATACCGTATTGCTTCACATATTATAAGATAGAAGATTAAAGCTTATTTAACTAGATAGATAACCCATGCCATATAAAAGAAAGTAAATAATGCAGAAGGGGGCGTAGAGAGTTGGGTAATTTTCATGAGTAGAAATGGACAGATTTATGATTTTCAGATTTTGGAACATGACAACACCATAAAAGAGTCGATCATTCTCAAACTAACAAATTGGCAACAAAAGTTAGATACTTAATGGATGAAGGCCTAAAAGGAGATCATGAAGCATAACAGAAGAGACCATTTTACTGGCAACTCATCTGGTGTTGAGGGCATATGACTTGTGAAATAATACAATCCTTGACCACAATATAGATGACATGTAAATCAGGAATCTTTGAAGAGCGGATCTTATTGGAAATATTGTATTTGCCCAGCCACCAATGACATAATTTTAAACGGTGTACTTTCAATAAATAAATAAATAAATAAATAATAATAATAATAATAATAATTTAAAACAGTGAATGTGCGTCACAAGGATGTCTCACTAACTTTACTCTCTGCAGTTGCTTCTCCTTCAGAACTTGGTGACGTGACCAGTGAAAGCTTGCAAGCCACTTTCTTGGCACATAGAATTGAGATCATTTGGAGAGTTTAACGGGTTTATGAGTTACAGCATATAATCATGGGACAGATTGAAAATGTGAACTTTCTAATGAAATAATGTTCTTTCATGAAAAAAAAAAAATAAAATAAAAAAAAAATTCATCCGAGTTTCGAATGATGAAATTTGGATGTCTCCTGAATTAACTTACAGGTGTGCTTGTCATTATTATGACCAAATGCCTTTGGTCATTTAATTTTAATTGTCCACGAAATTCCATGTACTCCACCTAAAATACCTTACCAAAAATTATCTCAATACATGCTGTTTAATGTACAGGATTCTAAGTCAGAACATAGGTTTGAGTGTATTGGGTGTGGTAAAGTGGATTATTTTCATTGTGATATTCAATAATGATGAAATATTCATAGTGTTGTGAATTTCTCAACTTTTGGGCGCATACAAATTAAGTAATAAAATGGTTTGGATTCCTAACCAAGAAAATAGGGTATTAATTTGATAGAAATAGAGGATTGATGATACATATTTAACCCTAAAAAGAATTATGTAAGAAAAACAACATGAGTCGTCTAAAATCAGATTATAGGTGAAAAACCTCAACCTACTATCTATAAAGAGATAGGAACCTTTTTATGTGAAAACGTTACAGTTGGTTATGAAAGAACTAATTAATAAGTCTAAGAACGCCACAAGCAAAGCTTAATAAGTTCACCAAAGTTCACAAAGAATAAAGAGAACAATTTTATCACAAAAAAAAATATTTCTCAAAAAATCAAGGTATGAATCTTAATCATGTATAAAACCATATATGTATGTTTAGAAAAATACAAAGAAACAATAAAAAATGGAAACAAAACTATATATGGTTAACTATGACTTAGGATAATGCATCTAGTCCTATTTAATGTTAAATAAAATTCACTAACCCTTTCTAATGAATTTAGACCTATTTGACGTTAAATACATTCTACCAACATTTTTTTCCAAAATGGTAGGTGTCTTTCTCTCTCTCTTATATCATCACAACATCATAAATGTCTCCCATGTGTATGTCATATGTAGGGAAGCAAAAATCGGCGAGACGGTGGAAATGTCGACAATAGTTTCCGTTGTCGATGCCGTCCGACACCGACGGGGGAGGGAGGGAAGAAGTTTCTTGCACGCGTATCGTCGACCTGTCACCGGAATCAATGGAAGTCGATGGAATCGTCCATTGTCGGTGAAGATTTCGGGTTTTGGGTGGATAAGGTAGAAAGATCGGCCGGTTGTCGATGGGAAAAGGTGGAAATTTCTGGGATATATCGGCTGGACTGGTTGGGTGTGTGTGTTTGTGTTGATTTGTGTGTGTGTTTGGTGTGTGTTTGGTTGGTGGTAATCGGCCAGGAGAAGAATTGAAGGGGTAAGAGATGGGGGATACACAGAGAGAAGAGAAGAGAAGAGAAGAAAAAGAGGAGAGAAGAGATCGGCCGAGAATGGAGAAGTTTGAAGAGATGGCCGGCCGAGAAGAGAGAAGAGGGGAAAGAGAGGGCCGGCCGGAGGGGGGGAAGAGATGGGGGGTTTCACAGAGAGAAGAGACGAGAAGAGAAGAGAAGGGAGAGGGCTGAAATTGGGAAATTGGGTTTTTTTTTTTTTTTTTTGGTTGTTGTTGGCTTAAAAAAAAAAATTTGAACGAGAGGGTGAGAGCCGAAATTGAAGAAATAAAATGTGAATGATAATGCATGAATGAATGTGCCGAAATGATTGATTGTTTGATTTTTTTTTTCAAAATATTAATCAAGTAGGATACTGAAAGTATAGGAAAAAATTTTGAAATGAAAAAAATAATAAGTTTACAGGCTACAGCTGTGAATTCACATGCTCTGACTTAAAAAGTAAAAGTGACGGAAAGAAAAAATCACCAAGAAATTGCAGAAACAAATAATACAACGAGAGAATTGCGGAAAGAAATAATAAAATAAAGTTATTATAGGCAAGTTGGTGCTGTTGTTTTTGTTTTTTTTTTTTTTAAAGTACATTCACGAGACAACTATAATTTTGAAGAGGTAAGAAAATGAGTGTAGTATAAAAATGCGTGTATAGCACCTCAGCCATATTTTGATGTTTTGAATCGTTCTGTTTCAGCATAAATCATAGAGAGAGTAAACATAAAAAGCTTCAGAAAAATGAAATTAAGTGCACGCGAAGTTTTTACTGAAGTAATTAGTTTTTAATCTTCTTTTCTTTCTTTATTCAACATTTATATTCATAAAAGGAAGAACTTTTGGAAGATCCACGTTAGAAAAAAGTCTCAATTCACAATTTCTAGATCCTCAAAAGTAAGCATTAATAACAAATATTGTTAAAATTGTGTTTATTATTTAACAATTTCTAATTATTATTGTTATTATTGTTATTAATATTCTTATTATTTATATTATTATTAATATTGTTATTATTGTTATTATTATTATTATTAATATTATTATTATGTTATTTTTTTTCTAATTATTATTGTTATTATATTTATTATCGTTATTGGTATTAATGTTGTTATTATTATTATTAATATTGTTATTATGGTTATTATTCTTCTTCTTATTATTGTTATTATTATTATTATCATGTTGTCATTCTTTATATTATTATTAATATTGTTATTATTTATATTATTTTTAATATTGTTATTATTGTTGATGTTATTATTTTTATTAATGTAGTCATTATTATTTCTATTATTAATATTATTATTAATGTTGTTATTATTGTTGTTTATTATTATTATTAATATTATTATTATTGTTATTTTTTTTTCTAATTATTATTGTTATTATATTTATTATCGTTATTAGTATTAATGTTGTTATTATTGTTATTAATATTGTTATTATGGTTATTATTCTTCTTCTTACTATTGTTATTATTATTATTATCATGTTGTCATTATTTATATTATTATTAATATTGTTATTATTATCATGATTGTTATTAATGGTGTTATTATTGTTGTTTATTATTATTATTATTATTATTATTATTGTTATTTTTCTTCTAATTATTATTGTTATTATATTTATTATCGTTATTATTATTAATGTTGTTATTATTGTTATTAATATTGTTATTATGATTCTTCTTCTTCTTCTTCTTATTGTTATTATTATTATTATCAAGTTGTTATTATTTATATTATTATTAATATTGTTATTATTAGCATGATTATTATTAATGTTGTTATTATTGTTGATGTTATTATTTTTATTAATGTAGTTATTATTATTTCTATTATTAATATTATTATTAATGTTGTTATTATTGTTGTTTATTATTATTATTAATATTATTATTATTGTTATTTTTCTTCTAATTATTATTGTTATTATATTTATTATCGTTATTATTATTAATGTTGTTATTATTGTTATTAATATTGTTATTATGATTCTTCTTCTTCTTCTTCTTATTGTTATTATTATTATTATTATTATCAAGTTGTTATTATTTATATTATTATTAATATTGTTATTATTATCATGATTATTATTAATGTTATTATTATTGTTGATGTTATTATTTTTATTAATGTAGTTATTATTATTTCTATTATTAATATTATTATTAATGTTTTTATTATTGTTGTTTATTATTATTATTATTATTATTATTATTATTGTTATTTTTCTTCTAATTATTATTATTATTATTTTTATTATCGTTATTAGTATTAATGTTGTTATTATTGTTATTAATATTGTTATTATGCTTATTCTTCTTCTTCTTCTTCTTATTGTTATTATTATTATTTTTATCAAGTTGTTATTATTTATATTATTATTAATATTGTTATTATTATCATGATTGTTATTAATGTTGTTATTATTGTTGATATTATTATTTTTATTAATGTAGTTATTATTATTTCTATTATTAATATTATTATTAATGTTGTTATTATTGTTGTCTATTATTATTATTAATATTATTATTATTGTAATTCTTCTTCTAATTATTATTGTTATTATACTTGTTATCGTTATTATTATTATTAATATTGTTTTTATTATTGTTTATTAATATTGTTATTATTGTTATTCTTATTATTATTGAAATTATTATTACTTTTATTATTTTTTTTACTTGTTATTATTAGTATTATTTTTCTTATTCTTATTGTTGTTCTTAATATTATTATTAACTTAATAATTATGTATGATTATTAAAAGGAAAAATGGAAAGTAGTAGCGGAAAAGCAGATCCAGTTTGGTCACATTGTATTCCAATTGAAGGTAACAAGTATGGTACAATTTGCAAATATTGTAACCATAAAATGCAAAGTGGTGGAATAATAAGATTAAAGTATCATTTAGCACATTCTGATCCAAAAAGTAATGTCAAAAAGTGCCACAATATACCTCCAGAAGTGAAGAAAGAGATTTACAATTATTTGAGGAAGAAAGAACATGCAAAATTGAAAAAAAAAAGACAATGGAAGAAGATATTCGTAATGAATTACGGGGTAACTTAGCTCCATCTCGGAGTAATTATGATGATGGTGATGATGATGATGATGATAATGATGATATATGTATATATCCAGCAGATATGCATCTTGATGAAAGAGACTCATATAAAGCTGCAGTCCGTGCATCTAAACAAGACAGATGGGAAGAAGAACAAGGAAGGAACTTTGTTAACCCTAAAGGTTAAGGATCAGGATTTTCTCGAGAGGGTGGTAGTCAACCATGTGCTCAATTTCGTCATGCAACAAGTGTAAGGGAGCCCATTTGTAGACAACAATCTCAACAATTTTCTTCAGTTGCACTTGCACCTTGGTAGTATAAGTCATCCGGTGCAAAACAAAAAAATATAAAAGATGTGTTGACAAAAGGTGGTATGAAAAACACATTGGGAAGACTAGTAGCAAAGTTCTTTATTTATGATAATGTCCCACCTGCAAAGGCAAAATCACACCATTTCAAAAATATGATCGTTGGTGCTTAACAATCAGGTATGGGAGTTCAAATTCCATCTCCATATGAAATTAAGGAAAAACATCTAGACATGGAATATAAAGAGATGCAACAGCATATTGAAAAGTTTAAAGAAAGTTGGAAGACATATGGTTGTACAATTATGTGCGATGAATGGACAGGACCAACTAAGATGTCCATATTGAATTTTATGGTCTATTGCAAAGGGTCATCAGTGTTTCTTAAGTCAGTTGATGCCTCAAATAAAATAAAAAACTATAAGTATATATACAAACTTTTGGAGAATGTTATCAATGAAGTGGGCAAGAACAATGTTGTGCAGGTAGTTACGGATAATTGTTCTGCATTCGTAAAGGTTGGTAAGAAATTGATGATACAGTACAACTTGTATTGGACATCATGTGCTGCGCATTGTATTGATCTTATATTTAAGGATATTGGAAAGTATGAAATTATTGCAAGGATCATTCAGCGTGTAAGAATGATAACCAATTATATTTATAATCATAATTGGTTACTTTCTTTAATGCGAGATATATGCAAAGGAGACATCGTTCGACCAGGAGCAACAAGGTTTGCAACAAACTATATTACTTTAAATAGTCTCCTTAAAAAGAAAGCTTCTCTAAAACAAGTCTTTACAAGCGATGCATGGGCTGAGCATCAATTGAGTCGAACAAAAGCAGGTAAAGAAGTGGAGAAACTTATCCTTGATAATCATTTTTGGGATTCTGTTACTCACGTTGTTAATTTGTATGGGCAATTATATAATATTTTGCGAATTGTTGATGCTGAGTTCATACCTACGATGCCAATATTGTATAATTGTTTTCAAAAAATGAGATATGCAATCAATAATCAAAGAGGAATTCAGTGGGTTATGGGCATCATAAATGCTCGATGGGACAATACACTTTCTCATGCTCTCCATATGACTGGTAATTTTATGTCAATTACTTATTATTAATTAATATTTTGTTTTATAATTTATATATTAGATTTAATTTTTATTATTATTTTGTAGCATACTTTCTGAATCCACGGTTCCAGTATAAAGAAGGAATTGGCACTGATTCAGATTTTGTACAAGCTGTTTATGATGTCTTTGCAGCATTATATCCAAATTCGGATCGTATATCTCAATTTGGAAATGAAGTAAGATTTTGTTTATTATTTTTTTTAACTAACATAGTAATAACATTTTTTATAATTTTTTTCATTTTTACATATAGATAATATGCTTTAGAGATGCACGAAAAGGGTTTGGTGATCGTGCAGCAATTGCCTCCCTGGCGGAAATGATACAGGGCATGTGCATTTCAATTACTTATAAAAAAATGTGCTTAATATCAAAAATTTTATTAATAATTAAAATTTTTTTAAAATTTAATATATTTTGATTTATAATGTTGAAATATACAGCTGAATGGTGGACAATGTATGGTAATAGCACCCCAACACTCAGAAAATTGGTAATGCGTATTTTGTCACAAACTGTATCATCATCCGCATGTGAGCGTAATTGGAGCACCTTCGCTTTAATATACACAAAACAACGAAATAGACTCGCATATGAAAAACTTCAGAAATTGGTTTTTTGCTACTATAATATGAAATTGCGGATACATGATATGGAATTAACAAATCAATCGCAATTAGATTCTGATTATTTGGATCTTCTTGAAATTGGAGCTGACCCTGGTGAAGATGAAGATAATCTTATTATCCAATGGGTTAAGAATTCACACTTAGATGATGATGAAGGCAATCCAGATCCTCGAGTCGCAATGCATCCTTCACAATTAGGGATAAATGTTGAGAATGTTATTGCTGAAGAAGTTATGAGCAGTGATAGTGGAGGAAATTATTCGTTTAAAGTAGTGACAGAACTAGACGATTTAGTCCTCGTGTAGAAATATTTGGTGGTGGTTATTCTCAACTAAATAAATATGAGGATGAAGATGATGATGATGTTGTTGATCTTGATGATGATGATGATGATGATGATGACGACAACGGTGGCGGTGGTGGTGGTGGTGGTGGCAATAGAGGAGGAGGATATAATATAGGTGGAGGTGGGAGTGGAACATACTATCGAGAACCAAGCCAACAACCATTAAGCCCATTTACTGGTGAAGATCAATATGCACATGCAACACAGGATTTTGATCATGGAGCTCGAACAGCAGGCACTAGTTCAAGAAGGCATTATGGCACTTCAATGATAAATCAACATGATGAAGATTATCTTTCTAACTCTTTGGATGCAATGAGTTTTAAATACACAAGTTAATTCTCAATCTGGAAATTCTGAGATTCCAATTGTGTATCCAATTGGTCAAATGAGCTCACATAATCCTCACAGAGATTACGATGTTGATATCTTCAATCATCCCATGTCTCAAAATGAATGTTACACTCCTCATTGGATAAATCCACACTATCCTCTACTTGGACAATTGGTTGGGATTGATAGAGAAAGATATACTTGGCACATCTACAATTACATGGAAAATTTCTCTAATATGATGAGTTGGAATGCCTATTGTTATACACGTGAAACATCAAGATATGATCATCAATTTGAAGAACCAAGGAATTCTTTTTGGTATTAATAATGTATTAGGGATTATATTTGAGAATTTCTTGTATCTTACTATTATCTGTTAAATTTTCTATATTTTGGTGTGAATTAACTTTATATTTTATTCACTTATAAATAATTTGTTATATTTATAGAATATTTTATGATTATTGTATTCTAATTATTGTATTTCTATATAATTTTATTATATTAATTATCTCATATATAAAAAATTGTATGCTAAATTAAAAATTTACAGTTTCCGTAACTTTACCAATATTTCCATCGATACCGACATTTCTATCGATATTTCCGTAAAATCATACCCTCGACATTTCCATCGACATCGATATTTTCTTCACTGGTCATATGCTTTAAGTAAGCTGACCATGGTTTGACCATCTTTAGTAGAGATGTTAGGATTTCCTATCATTGAAAAGACTTCTTGTACCAACCCGTTAAATACCTCCTTAAACCTCTTGGCTCGGGCTCTTATGATAGGTCCTTGAATAGCCTCTAATAGATCTTTGATCCATTGGATAGCCCTAGTCATGTCCTCATCATTTCCCTCCTTTTGAAAATGATTTGTCCTCAAAATATGCATTAAAAGGAGATAAATCGATAACATTGAATGTGACACTTACATTATACTCACTTGGAAGATCCAAACAATATGAATTGTTCTTGAGCCTTTCCAATACTTGAAATGGCCCATCTCCTTTTGGAAGTAATTTGGATCTTCTTTGGATGGGAAATCTCTCTTTGTGCATATGCAAACTATACCCATTCACGAGGTTTAAACACCACATGCTTGTGGCCCTTGTTAGCTTGTTTAGTATATTGTTCAGTCCTCCTCTCAATATTTGCAAGGGCTTTTTTCATGTAGTTGCTTCACAAATTTTGCATTCTTTTTGCTATCTAAATTCACATGTTTAAAGGAGTTAAATACAAAGGAGTTAATGGATTAAAACCATAAACAATTTCAAATGGTGAATATTTAGTGGCAGAATGCACAGTTCTATTATATGCAAATTCTACATGTGGCAAACATTCTTCCCAAGTTTTTAGTTTCTACTAATTAATGTCCCTAATAATGTTGACAAAGTTCTATTAACTACCTCAGTTTATCCATCTATTTAAGGATAACAAGTAGTAGAAAATAATAGTTTCGTCCCTAACTTTGCCCACAAAATCTTCCAAAAATAACTTAAAAACTTGGCATGTCTATCAGAAACAATAGTTCTAGGCATTCCATGTAATCTACTACTTTCTCTACAGAATAAATCAGAAATATGAGATGCATAATCTGTTTTATTGCATGTAATAAAATGTGCCATTTTAGAAAATTTATCGACAACAACAAAGATAGAATCCTTACGTCTTTTAGTCCTTGGCAATCTCAAAACAAAATCCATGCAAATTTTGCACCCAAGGTGTTTCAAGAATTAGCTATGGCATGTATAACCTATTGGGGTGTGTTTTTGATTGGCTTGCCTACACTTGATACACCTCTCACAAACTCTCTCTACATCCCTTTTCATGTGTGACCACTAAAAATACTCTTTTAATACATCTGAAGTCTTAGCCACTTCAAAATGACTCATTAAACCTCCACAATGTGACTCTATAACTAATAGTCTCGCATAGAACAAAAAGGAATGCAAAGCCTATTTTCCTTAAGTAAGAATCCATCAAACCTATAAAATTTATTTACACCATGTTTTCTCACATAATTTGAAAATCTCTCCAAAATCACTATCTAAATCATACAATTCTTTTATTTGTTTAAAATCTAACATTTTACCATCAAGAGTGGAAATCAAAGCGCTAGCTACAACATTTTCCTTACCTTGTTCGTAGCAAATAACATATGGAAAAGTTTCAATGTCTTCTACCCAAGCACCAAATTCATGATGTGCTTCAACAAATTCATGATCAGAGTAAATCACGAATTCTTTAGGCCATAGGTAATGATGCCATGTTTCCAATGCCCTAACCAATGCATATAACTCCTTACTATAAGTTGGATAGTTTAATGTAACTCCATACAATTTCTCACTGAAATATGCAATTGGTCTTCCTTCTTGCATCAAAACGACTTTAATACCTATTTCTGAAGCATCACATTCAATTTCAGAAGTTTTAGCAAAATTAGGTACAACGAGTAAAAGTGCATTTGACAATTTATCCTTGAGTAATTGGAATGCACGTTCTTGTTTTGCTCCCCATTTGAACGTTTGGTTCTTCTTGATCACCTCAGTAATGGGGGTGGGTATGGAGCTAAAAATCCTTGGCAAACCTCTTGTATAAGCTTGCTAAGCCATGAAAACTCCTTGCTTGACTAACATTTGTAGATGTCGGCTAATCTTTAATTGCTTTTACTTTCTCTTTATGAATAGAAATTCCATTAAAACTAACAACAAAACCTAAGAAAATCAACTTATCCACAAAAAGGTGCATTTTTTCAAGTTAGCAAACTATTTTTCTTTTCTAAGTACTTCTAAAACTGATCTAAGGTGTAAAACATGCTCATCTAAATTCTTACTATAAATCAAAATGTCATCAAAATAAACTACAACAAATTTACCAATAAAAGCATGTATAAACATGGGTCATGAATCTTATAAAGATATTAGGTGCATTAGTTAGGCCAAACGGCATAACCATCTATTCATAAAGACAGTTTTTTCCATTCATCATCTTTTTTCATCCTAATTTGGTGATAACCACTTTTCAAATCAATTTTAGAGAAAATGAAAGAACCATGCAATTCAACCAACATATTATCTAACCTACGGATAGGATGACGATACTTTATCGTTATATTGTTGATGGCATGACAATCTACACACATTCTCCAAGTTCCATCCTTCTTCGGCACCAATAACACAGGAACAACACATGGACCCATACTCTCCTTCACATACCCTTTCTCTAGAAGTTCATTTACCTGCCTTTGAAGCTCCTTTGTCTACTTGGGATTACTTCTACAAAAGGGTCGATTTGGAATGGAAGCTCTGAGTGTGAAATCAATTTGATGTTCTATTCCCCTAAGTGGCGACAATCCAGGTGGCATCTCCTCTTGAAAAACATCTTTGAACTCCTGCAACGAAGACATAAAAGCACTATGTAAAACAAGATCATAAGGCTTAGCCAAATAATGTAAATGATATGAGCCTAAGCAATCCAACCTAGATTCGTATAAATTAAAGCGCGATCGTCTAATTGATTCAGGTTCTTATGGAATGAATGAGGCCACAAAAGGGTTGCAGAATTACCCTATTAATAAGCCAAGGATTGAACTCTAATTCTCAAGTTAGAAAAGTTCAAAGGATAGTTGTTAGAGAACAAAAAGATTTAACTTTCATAAGTATTCAATTTTGCTAAAGATCAAAAGTTATTGTATTAATGAAATTGAAGCCTTTTATAGGCAAAAATAATAAAAAAATTCGTCTAAAATATCCGGGAAAAACATCTTTGAAATCCTGCAACGAAGACATAACAGCACTATGCAAAACAAGATCATTAGGGTTAGCCAAATAATGTAAATGATACGAGCCTAAGCAATCCAACCTAGATTCGTACGAACTAAACCACGATCGTCCAATTGATTTAGGTTCTTATGGAATGAATGAGGCCATAAAAGGGTTGCAGAATTACCCTGTTGATAAGGCAAGGATTGAGCTTTAATTCTCAAGTTAGAAAAGTTTAAAGGATAGTTGTTAGATAACCAAAAGGTTTAACTCTCACAAATATTAAATTTTGCTAAAGATCAAAGTTATTGTATTAATGAAATTGAAACCTTATGCAAAAATAATAAGAAATTCATCCAAAAGGCCTTCCTAAACACAAAACCCTAAATTTTAGCTTATTTCCTATTTTAAGTTTGACTAGTCAACATCTTAATAGTTTAGGAATGTGTCTAATTACATCACAACTAAAGATTAGGAAACTAGTTAATTTTCCAACCAAAATAATAAAAAACATAATAAAAATTAAACTTCCTAAAATCAAAATAAACTAAAATTGTAAAACTTTGTGATCAAGTAAGACACATAATTGGCTTAGAAAGGAAATAATCTTTTCAAGCTATGTTGGACAACCACTTAGATGCCACATGTCCAAAGATGCCATGTCATTAAAGTGCCACATCATCATGCTCTTGAGATATTACCAAATTGCCCCTCATGTTGTTTTCCTTCAAGTTTTCATATCTGCAAGCTTCAATGCTCAATATTGTTGTTATTTTTGATTATTCCGTAACAAAAACTCTTACATTATTAATTGATAAGCACCTCCCAAATGCTTATTTAAACCTCTTTGCACAAGCTCTAGTAATTGGTCTAGTTGAAAACTCCAATGGCTCAGGACTCATCTTTGAGTGCTCCCATAATGATCCTCATCACCTCCACACTCCGGTTGCCTTGTGTAAGGTTCTGCAACTTCTAGTATAGATCCCGGTTGATGCACATCACACTTCCAACAATCCCTTTCAGCTGCCTTAAGGCCCAATTACTTGAAGTAGAGCCAAAAGATTCAAGGAGGCCTTATTTGCATTCATGAAGGATCTTGATGTATTTAAAGAGGAGGACATTACCAAACCCACTTTTAAGAATTCCAAGTTTAAGAACAACTATTTGACAGCCTAAGATCAAGTGTTCTTGGTTTGGAAAGTAAGCCAAAATTAAAGAGGGACGTATTAGGCTTGGAGAATTATAAAATGGGCTGTTTTGGTGCCATTTTAAGAGACCAAGTATTTTAGAACATTTAGGCCATGTAATTTGATGCTAGCTAGGCCCAACTAGGTTAAATTAAGCATTAAATTTATCTTGGTAATTTTGGACGTGTAATAACTATATAACGTAATTCTAGCTGGTTCAAAATAAGTCAAAATAATCTTTAATGCTTTGTTTAGGGTTTCTAAAGAGTCTTAGACTCTATTTAAGGATTTTATTTTTCCATTTATAAAGAGATTGGTTTTTTTGAATGAAATTTTCTCTCATTGAGAATTGGGTTTTCATCATTATTCTTGGACCTCCAGGTTACTCACTTGAGAGTGTCTTTATACTTATGGTTTTTATCTTCCATAGATAAAGGGTCATAAGTTAATACCATAGGTTCCTACCTCTAAATAGGTAGTGGATCTTGGTTGGATATATTTTATTTTATTCTAATTTTTTTTCTTTTTTTTTTCCTTCTATATTTAATTTCCTTGCAATTGTTTTTCATCCCATCTCCATATCCAATCACCATCTGGTTATTCACTTTCATTTCATTGACTCAAAATCATCATCTCACTACCATACACACATCCGTGAGCGTATCACCGGTAGTAATGGCTTGGGACAAATCGTTTCCTCATCACGATTTTCATCTTATCTCATGTTCCAATAGGACATTCTCCATTCCTCTTCCTACTTTTGCACAATTGATCCCACCAAATAATAGCATAATCGGTAAACTCTACAATTGTAAACTTTACCTTTTTGGGGTTTAGAGTAGGATCAGCAATCAAAAACCAAACTCCATCTTCTTTTCCCACTCCAAATATGCTTTAGAATCACTCTTCCCTTGGAGCGTTGATATCTTCATTTTAATTCCACTAAAATCATTAACTTTACTCCCATCTTGGCCTTGGTAGCATGTTGAAATGTTAACTTCTTCATCCTCAAAGTCCTCTTCTTGAAATGTTTCAAAAGTCGACCTCTGTGGTTTGTACGACCTCCGTCTTCCTCTTCAATGACCTGCGTTAGGTATTCTTTATGGTGGCATTTGAAAGGAATTCTCCATCTGGTCCATTTTTTCATGCATTGGCTCCAATTCATTCTTTATTAATCTCTTAAGTTCCCCCATCATGGCTTGCTTCATGAATTTGGATCAAAAGTGGCTTCATCTTGACTAGTTTCTTTACCGTGGTCTTGAAACATAGTTCTATAAAATTTGGTTGATGACAAGAAGTATCCTCACTCACTCCCTCATGCATTTCACTCAAAAATTTGAATTTCAAACCACTCATGTTTTGCTTCAATATTCGGCTTTTTCTATAATAAACTCTCTTACCTTTTTCCATTTTAATTATTCATTAAGTTCTTATAGAACAAGTTACAAACAATCCATACTTGCCAGCAACAGTTCAAAGAAACTTAATAATTAATTCAAGGGTAAAAAGAAGTATAGAACAACAATATAGGCAAGAATAGAAAGAGATATAGAACAATAAGATAGGTAAAAATAAAGAAATGAATAAAAGGAAATAAAGAAAGAATATTAAGAAATAATATTGATATATTTCAGATTTCACAATAAGGAATTCCTTAGGTACTAATAATCAATTTCCAAAATATTTGCTTCTAGAATCGAAACCATAATAAGTTAAATCGAACCACAAAAACTGAGTTTCTTTTCTTTCTTTTTTTTCTTAATTTTTTTTTATCTGAAATGTGAAGATAATAAATAAAGGAAATCAGAACAAACAAAACACTAATAGGAAGGAAAGCTAAACAAGAGAAACCAAAACTTTAATTTTTCTTTTCTTTTTTTATTTTTTTTATGGCACACATAATAAGGAACTTTTTTTTTTTTTATATGGATAAGGTGAAAACAATACAAAAAGAACTACGAAAGCAAAAGGAAGACAAACACGAAGAGATTAGGTGCCATGGAAAATCAAAGAAACAAAAACAAAGATAACCAATCTGATTTTAGAACCTATCTCTGATACCAAATTGATACATACTTAACCCAAAAAAGAATTAAGCATGTAAGAAAAACAACAAAGATGGTCTAAAATCATATTATATGCTGAAAACCTCGACCCACTATCTATAAAGAGACAGGAACCTTGGTATGTGAAGAAGCCACAATTGATTATAAAAGAACCAATTGATAAGTCTAAGATGCCACTAGCAAAGCTTGATAAGTTCACAAAGAACAAAGAGAATAATTTTCTCCAAAAACAATATTTCTCAAAAAATGAAGGTATGAATCTTATTCATGTATAAAGCCATATATATAGGGTTAGAAAAATACAAGGAAACAAAACTATATATGGTTAAATATGACATAGGGTAATGAAAAAAAACAAAAAAACAAAAAAACAAAAAAACAAAAAAAAATTATTGTTCTTGTGGTTTGTGGCATTGAATTATTGAGATTTCAAGAGAAACCAAGCAGTGAATTTTTTTTTTTTTTTTTTTTGATTTGAGGAGCACCAAAAACAAGCCAAAATCAATACCGAAGATAAGGTTTGTTGAATATTCACTAATTCCATTTTGCAAATCTCATTCCAATTTGTTCTTCACATTCTAATTTCTTTTGTTCTTGCTAAATTTCTTATTGAGCTTTCATTGTTGCCTTTTTCTTGTTACTTTTCATTCTATTTGTCTTTTTAGTCTTATATCCATAACTGTTTGGTAGATCTATTTGGATTTTTACTTGCTAGTTTGTTTTAGTTTGAAATTAGTTTGCAAAGAACCAAATAGAATTACTAAAGTAGTAAAAGGCAAGAGAGGTGAGAATTATAGAGGGTAAAAGCCGAACTATAACTAGAGTACAAACACGAGTGACCTTGAGTTTGAGCAAGAGACTTGATGGAGTGTTGTGAGGTCTTTCTTTTTTCCTAACAAATTTTGCAAACAAATCATGTCACAAGACAAAAGCAAAGAAAGCATGGATGAAACTCCAGGTGTGGTTGATCCGAAGTTATACATTCAAGCCATGGTGGGAGAACTTCAAAGAGCACTACGATTGGAGATGGGGCAGGTCCATGATAGGTTGGTTAGGATGGAATCATCAATCCTAACACCGCAGCCACAACCTCCACAAAGGTTTGCTCATGGACGTGGTAGAGGAAGAAATACTCCAAGAAAGGAAGAATGGGAACGTGTGGGATATGACTATGAGGAAGAAGAGGAAGAAATCGGTTCAAGAACCAACCAATTCCATGCGAGAGAGAGGTTAGACCGAGGCAGTGACTATGGAGGAATTAAGATGAAAATACCATCATTCCAAGGTAAAAGTGATCCAGAAGCATATCTCGAGTGGGAGAAGAGGATTGAGATGGTATTTGATTGTTAGAACTACTCCGAGGCAAAAAAGGTGAAATTAGCCGCTATTGAATTCACTGACTATGCTATTGGATGGTGGGACAAAGAGACACTTTCTAGGAGGCAAGCAAAACAAAGACCTATAGATACATGGGAGAAGATGAAGGCTTTGATGAGGAAGCATTTTGTACCTAGCCATTACTATAGGAGCATTTTTCAGAAATTACAAAGCTTGTCTCAAGGAAATAGAAGTGTGGAGGACTATTATAAGGAGATGGAAATACTTATGATGAGGACTAATGTTGAGGAGGATAGGGAGGCTACAATGGCACATTTCTTGGCTGGTTTGAATAGGAAAATAGTAAATCAAGTGGACTTGCACCATTATGTGGAGATTAAGGAGATGCTGCACATGGCCATCAAAGTAGAGCAACAACTCAAGAGGAGGGGTACCACAAGACCTAGTATTGCTCAACACACTTGGAAAGCAAGCCCATTCACATGGAAACCAAATCAGCCCATATTTGAAGATAAAGCCACCACACGGCCTAAATTCGAAGTTAAGGCTGAACCATCCTCATCTAAGCAAGTAAGTAAATCTAATTCATATTCAACTAGAAATCGAGATATCATATGCTTTAAATGTCAAGGCAGAGGTCATATTGCAAGTCAATGTCCTAATAAGAGGGTCATGGTGATTCGGAAAAGTGGAGACATTGAAACTGAAGAAGAAAAGTTGGACAAGGAATCCATGCCACCATTGGAGGATGTTGGAGATGAAGATGAAGAAGATTATAAGTATCTAGTTGGAGGGGACTTGTCATTGGTTGCTAGAAGAGCTTTAATTGTGTATAAAGATGAGAAGGAAGTGCAACGAGAGAACATCTTTCATACTAGGTGCAAAGTCAAGGATAAGGTATGTAGTATGATTATTGATGGAGGAAGTTGTACTAATGTTGCTAGTCTTACTATGGTTGAAAAGCTAGGTTTACCCACTATGAAGCATCCAGAACCATATAAGCTACAGTGGCTTAATGAATGTGGAGAGTTGAAGGTGAATAGGCAAGTGAAGATTGCATTCTCTATTGGTGATTATGAAGATGAGGTTATTTGTGATGTGGTATCAATGCAAGCTGGTCATTTGCTTTTAGGACCTCCGTGGCAATTTGATAGAGATACAAATCATCATGGTCGAACTAATAAGGTTGTCTTCAATTTCGAGGGTAAACGAGTGGTGCTTATGCCGATGACTCCTAAACAAGTTTTTGATGATCAACTGGCTTTACAAAGGCAGAGAGAAGTTGAACAATAACACACTCAAACTGTATCCAACCACCAAGAGAAGAAAAAGAGTGGTGAGGATGAGAGAGTGTGAAAAAGAAAAGAAAAAGAGTGCAAAACAGAGTAAGATGAAGAAGCTTTTTTGTTGTAGAAAGCCTATGATTGTAATGATGTACAAAGAAGCATATATGAATCATTTAATTAACCCTGATGAATATGTTTTTCCTAGTTCTATTGTTTCTCTTTTGCAGCAGTTCGATGATATCTTTCCCGAGGAGATTCCAAGTGGGTTACCACTAATTAGAGGGATCGAACATCAAATTGATTTTGTTCCAGGATCAACAATTCCAAACCGGCCAACTTATAGGAGTAATCGAGAGGGGACAAAGGAACTTCAAAGGCAAGTAAGTGAATTGCTTGAAAAGGGGTATGTTAGAGAGAGCATGAGTCCATGTGCTATACCTGTAGGGCTATTAGTCCCTAAGAAAGATGAAACATGGAGAATGTGTGTAGATTGTAGGGCTATTAATAATATAACTATCAAATATCGTCACCCTATTCCTAGGTTAGATGATATGCTTGATGAATTGTATGGTGCATGCATGTTTTCAAAAATTGATCTTAAGAGTGGTTATCATCAAATTCTCATGAAGGAAGGTTATAAATGGAGAACAGCATTTAAAACAAAGCATGGTTTGTGTGAGTGGTTGGTTATGCCATTTGGATTAACTAATGCACCTAGCACTTTCATGAGATTAATGAAGCATGTCATGCGTCCATTTATTGGGAAATTTATGGTTGTTGATTTTGATGATATTCTTGTATATAGTAGAAATTTACATAAGCATCTAGAGCTTCTTAGGATAATTTTAGGAGTGCTTAGGAAGGAAAGATTATTTGCTAATCTTAAGAAGTATGATTTTTGCAAAGATGAACTTGTATTTTTAGAATTTATTGTGAAACTGTTTGACCCAGGAGATTGGGTTTGGTTGCACATAAGGAAGTCGAGGTTTCCAAAACAACAAAAGTCTAAACTCATGCCGCATGGAGATGGTCCATTCCATACAAGTTGGATCTTTCAGGTGAGTATAATGTGAGTGCTACTTTTAATGTCACTGATTTATCTTCTTTTTGTGCAGGTGATGATTTGAGGACAAATCCTTTTCAAGAGGAGGGAAATGATGAGGACATGACCAAGAGCCCTTCAAGATGGAGCCTAGATCCACTTCAAATGTCTACAGGACCCATAACCCGAGCATGAGCAAAGAGATTGAAAGAGGAACTAAATGGTTTAATCTAGGAGGTGTTTACAACCCAAGGAAGCAAGTTCATTAGTAAAGATGAACTAACATTGGTCCATATGATCGGGATGGTGGATGCGAACGTGAAAGAGAGTTTAACGCATGGACTTTTACAACACGGTGATGTGGCATCATATGGTGAATGGCATCCAACTAAGCTTGGCCAAATTTTATAATTAGGAAAATATTAATTTTTATTTATGTTTTGATTGGATTTTGGCATGTTGCTTATTTACTTTCCTAATTTAGTTTTTATTAGGTTTTTAAATTATTTTCCCAATTTTATTAGAGTTGAATTGGTCAAAGAATTAAAGGTCATTCAAATTAGGAAACTAGGAGCTAAATTAGGTTTTCTAAACCTAATCACACTAGGCTTCCTAAACCTATCAAAATTAGGTTTCCTAAACCTAATTTTTGTCCATTATTATTCCACCTTTACTTTTAGCAAATTTAGGAAAGCTTTGTAATTTATTTTGCCTATTTAAAGGCACATAAGTCATGAATAAAGAGGAGATTACGATTTTTATTCAAAGTAAGAGTGATTCTCTTGGTTCTCTAAGAACTATGTCAAACTTTTTTAAGCTTTGCTTGTGGAGTTCAAATTCGACTTATCAATAGGTTATTCCGCACCCTATTGTGGTGTATTCATTATACCAACTATTTGATGTTCAATAAATTTCACCAACCCTTTCTAATGAATCTAGTCCTATTTTAGTTAAATACATTTCACTAACCCTTTCTAATGAATCTAGATCTATTTGACATTAAATACACTCCACCAACTTTTTTTTACCAAAATGGTAGATGTCTTTCTCTCTTTCTTACATCGTCACAACATCATAAGTATTGCCCATGTGTGTATCACATGCTCTAAGTAAGTTAACCATGGTTTGACCACCTTTAGTAGAGATGTTAGGATTTTCTGCTATTGAAAAGACTTCTTACCAACCTGGCTTTTTTAAACCTCTTGGCTCAGGATCTCGTGATAGGTCCTTGAATAGCCTCTAACATATCTTTGTTCCATTGGATAGCCCCAGTCATGTCCTCATCAATTGATTTAATTATATTGTTGTATTGCCCAAATTGGAGAATAAAATTGTTGTAAGCAATTGAAAATAAAACTAAATTAAGATTATAATTAACAACAAAACAAAGAGATTAAATATTGCAAAAAGAGAAAATCAATATCTAGAATCATTAGGGTTCTAAAATTCACCACTAACATTCGGATTAATATTTAGCATGCATATATTGGAATTTTGATTCATAAGTTCACTATATTCCCAATCCATATATTTTTTTCACATAAACCTAGAAGTAATTACATAAAAAAACTAGTAACTTTCACATACTTATTAATTAACCTTAGTAAGACCTAAATCATGCAATTTCATTGAGAATAAGATTTGGTTATAATACGGCATACTAAATCACAACATTCAGCATGTAATTCATCAAATTGATCTGCTTTATAAACTTAACTTTTACATAGAATTAAAAAGCATAAATTAGTTATTCAAGGGGTCATGAATAATGCATTAAGAACATTGATGAATTGTAAACTTTATAATCAAAAGAAGTAAATCTGAATCATATATAGTATCAAGATACTCATAATTAGGGCCACATGCTTATAATTATAAAAATTAGTTGACAACCGAAC
This sequence comes from Ziziphus jujuba, assembly GCF_031755915.1. NCBI lineage: Eukaryota > Viridiplantae > Streptophyta > Magnoliopsida > Rosales > Rhamnaceae > Ziziphus > Ziziphus jujuba. Next base: position 26,645,285 of record NC_083379.1, read on the forward strand.
TAAAACCACAATCCATTTTCATTAAAAAAAAAAAAAATTGGGTTCACAAGAAAATAGAAGAAAAATAAAGAATTTTGAAAGCAAACATAAGGTAACGAAACTTGAAGGTGGTGACACAAATGTCCTTATGCTTTAAGTGAAATTTGCTTCTTGTTCTCCTTCTTCTAGCTTTTCAAATCTCCTTCCAAATCTCCCTAATTATGTGGAATGGTGTGAATGATGGTGGAGAAGATATCAAGAAGTTGAATCTTACATAGCCGTACAATTTTCTTGCTCCTCACTCAATTTTACTTTTGTATTTCCGAAATAAGTACAAAAACCTTACTGGCTCTTTTTTACCCAGCTCCTAAAATATAGGATGGACATGTATTTCCCAAATAATATGAAAATAAAAAAACAAGCACAATTCTAGGAAAAATATAGTGGCTTGTGTGGCAAGTAATGCTCAATCAAGGCCTTGGGCCGATATTTGTTGCTCTTCTTAGCATCATTCTGGGCTTCAAATGCTTGGCTTCAATTCTTCATATTCCCCTAGTTTGTTGCCTCCCAATACATGTCTCACCATACCATTGGATTCTTCAAATGATTACCTTAATAAATTTTAACCCAATAAAGCTTCAAAGTCTTCATGTACTATTCATTGCAATCTGTCTTTAAAATACCACTTGGAAATCCAAATTTTTGCACTTGAACTAATAGAAAAGTATAGGTATTTATTTTAACTTTTCAACCATACAAGAAAATAAGTTTTTTGATGCCAAGATGACATTCAAAACTCAATTTTCCCACTAGATTTTAGATATGTCAAACTGTAAATTTTTTTTTTAAAATTTTTTTACTTCAAAATTAAATTGGTATTGATTAGCTAGACCAAATGCAATGAATTTCTACAAAGATGATTTTGAATGTGTTCAAAAAATTCTCCAACTAGAATCACTTCAAAATTCTATCTGTAACTACAAATTTACATAAAAAAATAATAACTATCCGTAATTCAATATAAAACTGGAATGACCTTCAGATAATGGTAGTGTATTAATCTTCAAATTGAATCTTTAAGCTTTTAACAAATCTTGTCTAGAATCGATCTCCATAAACTTGAATAATTAAAGCTTCATAAAATTCATCTTTTCATGAATTAACTTAAAGAATTTAAATTATAAGTAAATTCTCCATGTTTTAGCCTTTTTACCTAAAGCTAAGAAAACAATAATTCAATTGTTACCCTCCAACACAACAATAGGTGACAAAAAAGTAACATCAACTGAATAAAAATATAAAATTCACCAAAAGAGAAGAGCAAGTCCACTACTAAAGTCCTCCTTACATAGGACAATAAAAAGCCATGTGAAAAATAATCAACTTTAATGATCCAAAATAATGTTAGAGTTTGGGGTAAAGTTAGCAACAAAGATTGGTAGCTTACTTCCTTGCTTCATGCTTTCCCACTTAGAAATCTTTCTTTTCTCTTGTAACCAAAGCCGGTTCTTTTTGTCCTACTTCAGACTCAAGCTCTCACTTTTAGGGTTAGGCTTGCTTTAGCTTCCTTCCTTCTTTTGTCTTCAAGTTAGGTATCCACTAGTTTTAAAAACTTTGTTATGCTTATTGCATTCACCTTTTGGCTTGGTTCACTACAAGTACTGGATTGGCTAGATAGGATCTCTTGCATGGCTTTCCCTTTGATCATCATATAACCAAACTGCATTGATCAAATAATTTTTTAATACCTGCTTTTTTTCCTAAACTTATTTTTTTTGTTCTTGTTTTAGTTTGTTTTTGTTCTGGTTTATTTAGGACATATAAGCTGGTGTTCAAGAACACCAAATGACTTGTAATTTAGTTAACTAGCTAGATTAGGTTCAGGTTTAAGTAAGCCACTGAGGAGCTTAAGGAGCTTGAATTGCTTGATGATTTGGCAAGCACGGTTCGATGACTTGACAAGCATGGATTGGACCTAATTTACGACCAATTGAGACCATGACATGCGTAAATTTTTGTAGTGAAGACTGTGAAACCTTATGTTCACACTAGTTTTTAAACTATATTTTTGTAGTAAAGACATGAATGAATTTCAAGTTGTTTTTGGTTCAATTTTGGCCTTGCAAAACCCAAAAACAAAAAAAAAAAAAGTACACCGATTTGAATAAGCACTTGAAATTTACTCGTTGGTTTAAGCCTGTTTATACAAAATCAAGAACCAAAACACTTCAAAACCTATATCCATAAAAAAAATAATAATAATAATACTTCAAGTCTTCTTTAGAAACAATCTTGCCATCCCTTTCAAATTGGTATTAGAGTTTTTTTTTTTTTTTTTTTTTTTTTTTTTTTTTTATACAATCCTTTGTCAAAATTATGCAAGAAACCAAAGAACACTCATTGATTTCAATGGCTTCTTCACACTTTATAGCACCTTTACCTCCTTTGTTCAATGGCCAAAATTATTCAGTTTAGTTTATAAGACTGAAGACTTATTTACAAGCCTATGACCTTTGGGATTTAGTTGACTTTGATTATGAACCTAATCCATTAAGAGCAAGAACTTTTGTGAATCAAATCAAGCTCCATAGTGAAGAGAATGCAAGGGCATTCACAGCACTCACGATTATACAAGCTGTTTTCATGGATAGGATTTGTGCAAGGATTAGGACCTGCATAACACCATAACAAGCTTGGAAAAATCTTCAAGAAGAGTTCCAAGGGAATACAAGAACAAGACAGATGTAGCTTCTCAACCTAGATGATACGAATTTAGGTGGACTCACTTTTAAACCCCTAACAAATAAAGTAGGGATCATTCTAAGACAAGTTTTAATGGAAACCTTGATCTTTAATCAACCTATGACAAAAAAACTATGGTATAATTATGATGACATAATAGGGAATGGAAAACCTATTGATCAGGTTAAGGTTTGAATACAAGCAAAACTTGATAAGTTATTAGTTCTTAGAGGACCAAGAGAATAACTTTCATAGTTATGCTGAAAATTCTTAAACTATTTATTCATTTAAAAGGGAAGCCGATTTATAGGCAAAGTAAGAATTAATTTAAGCATTTGCTAAAATAAAAATTGACATTAAACTTAGATTCCAAATCTTAATTTAACTGATCAACTTTCCTTTAATTGAAATTAGGAAAGGTGATTTAATTTAAACCTAGTTTCCTAATCTTATTTTGACTAATCAACCTTCTTTTAATTGAAATTTGAAAATGTGGTTTAATTACATGATTAAGGCAAATTAGAAAACTAATTTGACACTTGCCCTAATATAAAATAAACAGAAAAATAATAAAGAGTTCTAATCACAATTTAGAAACTAATTAATAACTTTGACATCAAGAAATGTCAATTCAACCTTGGAGCTTCTTAAATCCATGGAAATGCTACATACGATGCTATGTGACATTGCCACATCATAATATTGTTACCACATCACTATGCCACTTCAACAATATGCCACGTAATCATGCAAAGTCAGTAAAGTCTTTTCTTCATTAATTTAGCTATGTAATCCTATACATTGGGCCATCCTCAATTCACCTTCAGTGGTGAATTTCTTTTAAGAGCTAAACACTTCCTAGATTAAACCATTTAGTGCTTCTTTGAATCTTTTTGCTTAAGCTCGTGTTATTGGTCCTACCTTCAATTGTATAGGATTTTGGCTCCAGCTTGTTGTGCTCCTAGCCATTTCTCATCGTTACCCTCCTATTGCAAAGGATTTGTCCTCAAATCAAAGTCATCACCTGCAGAGAAAATAGATAAATTAGAAACATTAAAAGTAACACTAACATTATACTCACTTGGCAAATCTAAATGATATGCATTGTCGTTTAGTCTCTCCTACACTTGAAAATATCTATTTCCTTTTGGCATAAGCTTAGACTTGCGTTGGGCTGAAAATCTTTCTTTCCTTAAATGTAACCAAACCCAATCTCCATGTTCAAATGCCATAGGTGTTTTGTTCTTCTTTTAATGTTTGCACACACCTTCTCATGTATTTGCTTCACAAAATTTGCATTTTCTTTCCATTAAGATTAATGTGTTCACTCATAAGCAAAAGTGTTAAATCTAATGGAGTTAAAGGATTCACACCATATACAATTTCAAAAGGAGAATATTTTGCAGCAGAATGCACAATTTTATTATATGCAAATTCTTTATGAGGTAAACAACCTTCCCAAATTCTAATATTTCTACCAATTAAAGCCTGTAAGAATGTAGACAAAGTTCTACTCATAATTTCAATTTGACCATCTATTTGAGGATAATAAGTAGTAGAAAATAACAATTTAGTACCTAACTTAGCCCACAATGTAACGACCCGTACCAAACTACCCCTGTTAAATAGGTTTGACCAAGTGGACTGTATGTGGGTTTTAGGTTGACTTTTTCTATGGTTAAGATTTTAGCTTGACTGTTATGTCATTGTGTAAAGCTCGTCGATACAAGTTCATCGACTGGTGACAAGCCAAATTTTGAGGTAGGGATAAAATGTCATGATTCTGTGAAGTTTTAAACATCATTATTATATCAGCATCCAAACTTGTTCCAAGTTTTTATCTATTAGTGATCAAGGCTCTATATTTGGGGAGCATTGATGTGTAAAATCAACTCGCAAGTGCACGAATCGTTTTCAAGTAATAAAGTGGAAAAATAGGGTTGTCGTACCCAAGGGATTAAGTATTAAGTACCAAAGATAATTAGGTTTTGATAATATTTGAACTAAAATTTAAGATGGCAATTGAAAACTAAATAAACTAAATTAAACAAAAGCAATCAATTAAAATTAGATCAATTTCAAGTAAGAGAGAGAATTGAATAATTATGAATACTAGGGCATTTGATTTCACCACTAATTATTCCAATTTAATTACTTAAATATGTGAATTTAATTAACTAGTAATTTTGTTAGCCACACTTAATCACAAAATTAATCCAAAGTAGTTTCCAATCACAATTGATAATATTCACATAACCTAATTTATTCCTTCCGGCCTATAAATTAAATCATGCAAATTCATCAAGCATAGATTAAGCAAATAATATGGCATGAGACATAATTATTTTCCAATCAATTATGCATTCATGTAAATCATTAGTGATCCATAATATTATCCTTTTCCAAGCTCAAATATTATTAAAAACATTCATTCCTTCCGGCCTATGAAAGCATTAAGTATCCCAATGATTTATTAACAAAACATATTACTAATTAAATAAAACTCAACATATATTAAAATGATTAAACCTTCATAGTTAGAGCTACATCATAGCCCTAGCTATGAAAATTAGTTCATGGTAAAAATAATTTCAACATCCATAATTATTAAAAATAATTAGATTCACAATTAAAGAGAAAGGAAAAGAGAATAAAAACTATTGAAGAAATTCTCCTCTAAGAGCTCTCAAAGTCGTAGCCTTCTTCTCCAAGCAAGCCCATGTCTTTATGCCTCCTCCAAGCTCTCCAATTGATCTTCTAAGACTCTAAAACTTTAAAACCCTAGAACCCTTAAGAGAATCTTAGAAACTCCCAAAATTTGGTTTGTTTCTATTTAAGCCTCCTAAAAGCTCTTAAATAACTCTCTAAACTTGTATATCTTCCTTCAATGTGGTGGGGGCTATATATATAGGGCCTTGGGAATCTTTTTCTCTCTTTATTTTCAATGTGGGAGTCTTGGAAGATACCTTTTTTAGGCCATGAAAAGGGTTGGACGAATTTCATGTGTAAAAAGGAAACTGTATATTACTTGCTCTCTACTACTTTCCTTTTATCTAATTCCTCCTAAAAAAATAGTTAATTAGTCTAATTTACCCTTAATGAAGCATGTGACATGGCATGTGCCTCATTAATGATAAATTAACCAATTATTGCCACTTGTTTTTATCTTGGCCCTCAAATTGCCTTGATTCCCTCTTTTGATCAATGGTGGAGATTTAACTAGAATATTCCTTTTTATAAATTCCAAACTTTAAATTATGATAACTCTTTGCTCGTACCTCGAAATTCAAAAATAACGAGACATTTGAAATCGTCAAATCGTGATGATTCATATGACATCCACTTCCATCATGAAATTCCCGATAGAATCTTTATGGAATCTTTAAGGTATCTTTTTAGAATCTTTTTAATGCTTAGTCCGTTCGAGCTCAAATCTTGCTTCCCACCATAATTCGACCCAAGGAATCCATTTTTATGGTTGTTTTCTTAAAATTCTTCCTCTTTTACCTAGATTAAGAAAAATACATAATTAAGTATCTTTCCATAACAAATTAACACAAACTAACAAATATTAAGCTATAAATATGGCATAAAATCATCAATATTTTAGACCTAACAAGCATGTCTAATAGAAAAGAAATGTTGAAATACCCATTTTGTTCCCCAAACCTGAGAAAATTTTCTTCAAACCCATGAGTCTGAACTGGGTCGTTTCGAACCCGTTTAACATCCAAATGGGTCACCGCTGTTTTGCCCAATTTTGGCCACCAACTTCATACACGTACCACACCAGAGGGAAGCCTCCACGATGGTGAGCTCGGCCATGAAATTTCATGATGAATGTCCTGCCGACGTGCCTTGATCGAGCCAGCAAAGTCGACGGTGATCAGCGCGGTGGGTCACCAAATTTTTATGCTTTTCGACCATTTCAAGCCAACCCATACACCCTCTCCAATTTTCGGATCCTCTAAACTGATTTCCTTGCTCCTTTTGCCCAAATTCTTCACCATTTGAGAGATTCATTAATGGAGAGTTTGGTCGAGATTTCCATAAAGTTTTTCAGCTTGTGTTTCTTATTTCTTGGGCTTTCCGTTGATATAAAGTTTGTGAATTTTGGACATCGTTTGATAAATTTTCTATTTTTGGGTCAATTAGTTGAATATCGGATAAATTCGGATTGTGTTTGAACAAAATTTGGTCAAATTGGATAAAATTGAAGATGGGCTAGTGAAATTAAATATGATTAGGATCCATTTAATTAGGAACCATTTAAAGGTTCAATTTTGAAAGATTATCCTTTGGATGAAAAGCCCCAATTTTAGATACTAAATCCTAAAGGTACAAGGTGTAACTAGACCATTCAGAGTCCAATTTATGTAACTTTCAGTCATACAAATCATTTTAAGATATTGGAACATACAAGTGTTTTTTGTTTAGTTATTGGAGCCTGAAAAAGATTTTATTATATTACAGACACTCGAGTTGAGCTTGGAGGCGATCCTGTAGGGGAGCAGAAATGAGCATCTGCAGTACTATGAGTGGTTATATCATTTTAAAATGTTTTGTGTATATAGTATAATATATGTGTGGTTTGAATATTTTACGTAAATACCATTTGAATTGGAATATTTGTTCTATGCATATATAAATATATGCTTTTACATATATATTTTATCATTTTATGTGATTTTTGATAATATTTAAATGGTTTCCAATTCTCATGAGTTCATAAATGGACTTGTGATATATAAATATCTTGGTATTTAAATTGAGGCCTTAAATCATTTTGGAAAAATTATTGATTTGAGAAAGCGTATTGAAAAATATATGATTTTAAGCATGTTCAAATATTTTATAATTTTATATGCTTAAAATTGGTTTATGGTGAGATATATTTTATTGTGGTATTTCTGGTTTTAGCATGGAATGATGATTTGAAAATTTTAAAATATCTAAATAAGCGGTTGAGTTTAAATATTAAATTATGATTTATGATACAATATTGTTCAGAAAAGTATGATCTCACACTACAAAAAAGAAAAAAAAGAAAAAGGAATTAGTGACCGAATCTTTTGCAACCAAAATTTTTTGGTCATTAAAGGTGCATTAGTGATCATATGGTGGTCGCTAAAATTTTGGTATCTCATATTGGAAAAATGGTAAGGTTCCATTTTTAGTAATCAAGGATTGGTCATTACATCTTAGTTTTTAGTGACCAATTTAATTATGGTTACTCATGTGAGAGCGGAAAATTTTTCCTGTATTTTTTTTAGCGGGAATAAGATTTTTTAGTGACCAAATATGTATTGCTCACTAAAATTAATTATCACTGACCAATAGTTGGTTAGTAATAGTCTAAGTAATTAAAAATGAAAATAAATATAAATGCATGAGATTGGTGACCATTATTTGGTCACCTAAAATTTTGAGCTAGTGGCCAATAAATCGGTCACTAATACTAATAATGGGTGAGCAGATCTAGGTTCGTTGCTTAAAATGAGCATAAATAAATTGTTTACTAGATGCAACTTTTGGTGAGCACATAATTGTTAAATATAGTTGTAGTAATTAAAATAATGCAACAAAGATATTAATACAAGACTTCTTTTTTTTTTTTTTTAATAGAATATGAATATAACACATTAGGCGACCTAAAAACGTTTATTATTAAAATATTCCATAAGCGAAAAAGGTTGATTGTTGAAATTTTTTTAAATAAATAAAAATGATGATATTATACACCTTTGACGACTAAACAAGAGCAACCAAGTGATAGCATAAATAGTTTAAAAAATACACTAAAAATAAAGGATAATACCTTTTAGTGATAAAAAATTGGTCATTTGAGATTTTTCTTTTATTATTTAGAATTTAATATAAAAAAAATATAACTACTCTTTCTCTCTCTCTCTCAATATATATATCTATATATTACACATACTTGTAATTGGTACTTGTTTATTTGAATTCATATATATATATATATATATGTTTGTGTGGATGATGTGTAAAATCAACTCGCAAGTGCACGAATCGTTTTCAAGTAATAAAGTGGAAAAATAGGGTTGTCGTACCCAAAGGATTAAGAATTAAGTACCAAAATAATTAGGTTTTGGTAATACTTGAACTAACAATTAAGATGGCAATTGAAAAATACATAAACTAAATTAAACAAAAGCAATCAATTAAAATTAGATTAATTTCAAGTAAGAGAGAGAATTGAATAATTATGTTTTAATTAAACTTATCAACAAAACAATAGCAAAAAAAAAAAAAAAAACGCAATACCGAAGGAATTCAACAAAACCTAATTTTCGGCTTTTCTAGGTAAAATAAAGCAAATTAATGAGAAAACTTTGGAATTTTGAAGAACTGGACCAGATGGTAATAGATTATGAGTTCAAGAATAAAATTCTAGAAAAAGAAATTCAAATACAAACAAGAATCAAATTGAACAATATAGAATAGTGTTGGTTGTTGTTCTTGTAATTCAAGTTTTGTATCAATTCCTTTAACTGATTTTAATCCAAATAATTTAAGCACCAAAAATCCAAATATCCAGCAGCAAAAATAATTCCCCAGCAACTCAAATATTGAATAAATAATCAAAAAACCAGCAGCTCTAACAAATTTCCAGCAAACAAATCAAACTCCAACAAACCGAAATATTTTTCTTTTTTTTTTTTATTCGGCTTTACCTCTTCTTTTTTTTTTTTTTTTCACTCACAGAACATAAACAACTGTAGTAGCAAGAATAATTACCAAAATTACAATTCCAACTCCAAAACAAACACCAAACCCGTGGCCTCAAACAAAAACAAAAGTGCAGTTTTTTTTTTTTTTTTTTTTATATGTTGCCACAAACCCTTCTCTCTTTTTTTTTTTTTGGAATATGTGAATGCAAATATTTAAGACTAAAATAGTAAAGAAAAATCAACAAAAACCAAAATTAATAAGAACAATAATGAAAGACAACCAACAAACTAGGGAACAAAAATACCGTAGAACTAGGAAACCCTAATTTAACTAGGAATGAGTTTTTTTTTTTTTTTTTTTGAAGATGCAAAACATGTATGGGATGGATACAACCTTAACCTAATGCTAAAATTGCAGAATAACACAAAAAAAAAATAAACAAATAAAGATAGATCAAACCTGAACAAAATTTGGCTCTGATACCAAATGATACGAACCTAGGACGACCTGCTCCTAAATCCATATTATATTAGCCCAGATCTAATTATGTTTAAGTTCTAATGGTCACCTTGACCCCTAACCAACCTGTAATTAGAAACCTTGGTATATAATGAAGACGCCACAATAGGTGATGGAAGGCCTATTGATAAGTCAAACTAAAACACTCATTCACTAATGGTGTTTTAGGTGTTCAAAAGAACAAAGAGAATTCAATCTCACAAATAATTTTCTGTATAAAATTCAAACTTCCTTTCTCATTGAAAATAAGAATTTAAATAGGCGAAGATTACAAAGCAAAAACCCTAAAAAAAATTAATTGAAAACCAGACTCAAAGTGTGGAGAAAACGAAAGTAGAGAAAAGGAAAGTGCCTAATTTTTTCTAGTTTCCTAAACTAATTTGGATTAATTAATTTCTTTATTTTGAATTAGAAATTAATTAATTTACAATTGAATATTAAAATAATAACTTTCCTAAACTTATTCTTCCAGAAAATAAATAAATAAATATCAAAATAAAAGACTAATTTCCTCAAATAAAAAGTAGAATCAAATTAGGAAACTAAAATACTAGCTTTTTGACTAAGTTGACTTTGACCAATATTTAACCTCTTTGAGCTCCAAATCAGCTTCTATATGCTTTTTAGGATGCTAAATAAGCTTATTATGGAGTCCCACACGTTGCCCTTGCTTGGAGGAAAGAGAAAAAGCCAACTTAGCAAAATACAGTAAAGACAGCACAAAATACAGTAAAAACAGGCCAAATTTGAAGCTGTCCGTACAAACCCTTTTTGAATGCCTTTGAAGCTGGCTTGAATTGATTCCATATCCTCTTAGACATATGTATTGAATCCATAAATAGTTGGAACCATTTCATGCTGCTCGGTGTCCATATTTGCACCAAAATCGCTACCCGGGTCCGTATCGGCTTCCACCACTTGGATGCTTAGAATAGGCTTTGTACCTTTTAGTATGGACAAGCTATGTTGAGAATTGATTACCCCCTGTATGAATGCTCCCAGTTTGTCCTTAAATCTCTTAATTTGAGCTCTTGTGATTGTCCTGGTCTTCATTCGTGTCGGGTCAGCACCCCAGCGGGTTATCGGTTAAGCGGGCTTGGGCAGAATCACATCAGAAGAGGAGATCCACCATTAAGAATTAATGAAGAAGAGTCCGTAGGATTCCATGGCGGTTCCTAAGCTTTAGAGAGTGGTGAGAAAACGGACATGACAGTTGTCTTTGAGCAACTACAGTGGATGAATACTTAATTTGACCATTTAAACCAAAGGATGGACAGGTTAGAAACATCCCAAGGAGTGCCGAATTTAAGGTTAGATGCTCATGGTGGATGAGGTTGAGGTTAAGGAGGCCGAGGGCGACCAAGAGAGGAATTTGGGGAAAGTAACTATGGAGATGACTTGGAGGAGGGGTTTGATGAAATTTTTGAACCTCAAGAAAAGCCAATCCATGGGAGACCAACAAGGAATGAAGATGATGATCTTGGGAATATGAAGGTAAACATTCCACCTTTCATGGGAAAAAATGATCCAAAAGCTTATTTGGAATGAGAGGAGAGAATGGAGATGATTTTTTATTGACATAATTATTCGGAGGTCAAGAAGGTGAAGTTGGCAACAATGGAGTTTGGTCATTATGCACTCCAATGGTGGACCAATGAGCAAAACACCCAAAGGAGAGTTGGTGATGACTTGATCATTGCATGGTGACAAATGAAAGGAGCCATGAGGAAGCGATTCGTATCATCACATTATCATAGGTTACTACATCAAAGGCTTCAATCCCTATCTCAAGGAAGTAAGTCCATGGAGGATTATTACAAAGAGATGGAGATGCTCATGATGAGGTTAAACATGAATGAGGATAGAAATGCAACCATGGCAAGATTTCTTGGTGGTTTGAATCATGAGATAGCCAACCAACTAGTATTGCAACAATGTGTGGAATTGGAGGAGATGTTGCATGTGGCTATTAAATTGGAGCATCAATTCAAGAGGAGGGGTGTAGGATCACGGTTTGGAGGAGTTTCCAACAGTGGAAGAACAGATCCAAGTGGCTGGAGAAACAATCCTACCTTTGAAAACAACCCAAAGTCGAAAGTTTGAGAAGAAAGTTCAAATCGGCCAAAGAGAAAGACTAGAACTGAATCTACGACCCAAAAGATTCTTCCAATGTATCATTTCTGGGTCCAATGAAATTATCCAAGCACACAAAAGTGAAGGTAAATCTGATCCTAAGCCTTCTAAAACTCATGAAATTGTGTGTTTTCAGTGCCAGGGATGAGGACACATTGCTAGCCAATACCCAAATAGGAGGATTATGGTATTGAAAGGTAATGGCGAACTAGAATCCGAAAGTGAAGAAAGTGATGCTGAAACTGAAATTAAAGATGGAGAAGTCGGAGATGATGAGCATGAGGAACCCAAAACACTCCAACCTTCAAGGGATGACTTGATTTTAGTTGCAAGGAGGGTCCTTACTGTATATAAAGATGAGGAACAAATTCAAAGAGAAAAACATCTTCCACACTCGATGCGAAATTCAAGGTAACATATATAGTATGATTATAGATAGTGGAAGTTGTGTAAATGTAATTAGTAGCATGGTAGTTGATAAATTAGGCTTAACAACTATTAAACATCCAGAACCATATAGATTATAATGGCTTAATGATAATGGTGAGATGAAAGTTAATAAACAAGTCAAAGTAAAATTCAGCATTGATAAATATGTGGATGTGGTTTTGTGTGATGTTGTGCCTATGCATGTGGGACATATTTTACTTGGTAGGCCTTGGCAATTTGATAGAGATGCTATTCATTATGGTAGAGAGAATAGTATTGTTTTTAGATTTAAAGGTAAAAAGGTCAAGCTAGAGGCATCAACTCCTAAAGAGGTGTATAAAGATCAAATTCAAATACAACAAAGGAGGATGGCCAAACAACTCAAGGAAAGGACTAGTATGGCCCCCATGGCAACAACACCCGTCCAAGGAGTCCAAGCTGTGCAAGACCAACCAGGTAAGTGATCTAAAACCCAACTTCAATGGAAAAACCAAGAGAAGGCCGAAATTGGAGTGAAAAAAAATGAGAAACCCGAGAGCTATAGCAAGAAACCCCTGAGTGAGGAAAAGTGTGTTGTTGCCAAGAGAGAGAGAGAGGGAAAGAAAGGAATGAAAGAAAGAATAAAAATATTTATTTGAGTTTTGGAGATGTAAATAAAGCTATCTTGAGTAAGAAACCATTGCTGGTCATGAATTTTAAAGATACTTATTTAAAGATGTTTTTGATGCATAGAACTTTATATGCATTGTTGAAAGCTTTTACTTAGTGGAAATTTGAAAATTTGGGAAACATTATTTGCTAATATTAAAAAGTTTGATGAACTTGTATTTTTAGTATTTATTGTGATAGTGTTTGACCCAGAAGATTGGTTTTGGTTTCAACCAAGGAAGGAGAGGATTCCCAAACAAAGAAAGTCCAAGCTTATGCCGCGAGGAGATGGATATTTTCAAGTTTTGGAAAGGATCAATGAAAACGCCTGCAAGCTTGATTTACCAGGTGAGTATAATATGAGTGCTACATTTAATGTTGATGATTTGTCTCCTTTTGTTGCAGGTGATGACTCTGATTTGAGGGAAAATTCTTTTCACGAGGAGGGGAATGATGTGAATCCGCCCGAACCCGCTCAATCCACAACCCACTGGGGTGCCAACCCGATACGGATGAAGACCGAGCCGATCACTAGGGCTCAAGCTAAGAAATTTAAGGACAATATTTCTGTCTCTATCTAGGAAGTAATTCATATTCAAAAGGGCTTGTTCATACCCGAAGATCTAGGACCTATTTTGAGCATATAAGTGGCGGAAGCCGGTACGGACCTGGGTAGCGATTTTGGTGCAATTATGGAGGCCGGGAAGCATCAAATGGGTCCAATGTTTCATGGATTCAATACATATGTCTAACAGGACATGGAATCAAGTCAAAGCAGCTTCAAAGTCGTCCAAAAAGGGGTTGTACGAACAGTTAGTAAATTTGGCCTCTTTTCGCTGTATTTTGTGTCGGCTTTACTTTATTGTGCTGAGTTGGATTTTTCTCTTTCCTCCAAGCAATGGCAACATGTGGGACTCCATAATAAGCTTATTTGGCATCCTAAAAAGCATATAGAAGCTGATTTGGAGCTCAAATAGGTTAAAGATTGGTCAAAGTCAACTCAGTAAAAAAAAAACTAGTATTTTAGTTTCCTAATTTGATTCTATTTTTTGTTTTAGGAAATTACCATCACTTTTTCGATTTTTTTTATTTATTTTCTGGAGAAATAAGTTTAGGAAAGTTATTATTTTATTATTTTCATTATAAATTAATTAATTCTTAATTCAAAATAAAGGAATTAATTAATCCAAATTAGATTGGGAAAGGAGTGAGAATTTCGGCCACCATAGGAAACCACTTTGTATGGTCGGTTTTCCCTCTGTTTTTTAGGGTTTATTTCATGACTTTGTTGCCTATTTAAAGGCTTATTTTCAATAAGAATTAAGCTTGAATTTTATACAGAAAATTATTTGTGAGATTGAATTCTCTTTGTTCTTTTGAACACCTAAAACACCATTCGTGAATGAGTGCTTTAGTTTGACTTATCAATAGGCCTTCCATCGCCTATTGTGGCGGCTTCATTATATACCAAGGTTTCTAATCACAGGTTGGTTAGAGGTCAAGGTGACTATTAGAACTTGAACATAATTAGATCCGGTCTAATATAATACGGGTTTGGGAGCGGCTCGTCCTAGGTTCATATCAGAACTGTGCTAAGTTGCATTAATTGATTGTAAGAGTAAATTCAACAATCACTAATGATGTGTAAGAGTAAATTTAACAATAACATTTAATCGGTTTAGTTTTTGAATGGAAAATTTTGATTAGTAGGTTATTCAACAGAAAATCAATTTTGGCATTTTGAAAAGCATCCAACTATTGGTTGGTCAATTTTGGTTATTCTGTTATTTTTTTATTGGTTCAGTTAATTATTGGCTTAGAAAAACCAATATAGACAACAACCGCCTACATTTTGATTAGTTTATCAGGATAGCAACCTATATAAATTTCATTCAAATAACATTAATGGCATAGTCATTATTTTTTTATATAAATATTTTAATTTGATTTCTCTAACCCATATAATGAAAAACTATATATATAGAAAGAGAGAAAAGGAGGGAATATTTTACCTTTAAATATAATGCATTTTTCTTTTATGAAAAAGTGGACTTATTAAAGTGGTATTACTTGATACATGATTAAAAATAAAAATCCTTTTGGAATAGGACTTAACATGTCATTTTTATAGCCAATATTGCACGTATACATTTACAAACATATATATTAGTAATATATACACTTAAACACAAATATATACATGTTAGATTTGGTGATTCGAATATTAATTGGTCCAAGCGAAAAGCTTGAGGTGCAACCCATTTGGTTAAATTTATTTTGTAGAATTTTTTGGGGCTCTATGGTGGTAGCGTAGGTTGACGGTCGTTGATGATTCAAATTTAAATTGGTCCGACCTAAAAAGCTTGTGGTGCAATCCATTTGGTGAATTTTTTTTGTGGATTTTTTTGGGGCTTTGTGGTGGTAGCGGAGTTTGAAAGCCGATAAGCCCAAGACCGTACTATATATTTAATAATAATTTTATATGTGAAAAAATGCTGGTTAAAATTTGCATTTGATTAATTAGATTAACCACTTCTATAGCATTAATACTATTTTAGTAAATTAACAAAGTCAATTAATACTATTGTTGAAAGTCCATATTATATATAAAAAAAAAATTATATTAATTTATTTATCATATAAAATATAAAATTTTTACTTTTAATTTTGGGTTGTGCCAAATAAATGAAATTAGCTGCCCTTCCCCTCCTCCCTTCTAGTTAAAACAACATTTTTATTTCTCTTTTCCTTTTCCCCCCCTCTATTTCTCCGTCACCCCCACCCTATGCAACTCGACATTTCTTGGAGCTCTTCTTCTGCATTAACTCGTTATCCACCATATTTCCTTCTAAGAAACCTTCTTCTTCTTCTTTTTCAGGACGAGAACCAAGCTCTGTGCTTGTGCCTATGCTTGAGAACTCGATGCCAACGACGAAGATGGTTCAGGGTTTTCTAGGGTTATGGTCATCGTCACGCTCGACGGTGATGTGACAACCCTAGATCTTGCTGCTCCGATTACGGGTCTAGCCATGGTCACTGGATTACCCAAAACCCGGATGTGATAAATCTGAATTTTTTTTAAGGTCTGAAAGATTGTTGGGAATTTTTTATTTTTTTGGCTGATTGGCTTTTGGAAAATTTGGGGATTATTTGCAATCACTGATGGCAGAGGTAGTGTTTATTCATGTTATGAAATGTGCCTTCTAATAAGGTTTACATTGGTAATAACCCTTCTATTTATCTTCTTTTAGATTGTGTTGTTAGCTCTGTTTTACATAATAAGCATGTTTTAAATTTTGTGCGATTTATGTTTATCTACTACTTGCTTATCAAGCTTGATTTCTATTTGTTTCTTTTATGGTTGTTTTGATATTCCGAGTTACTTGAATAACTAATTCTTTTCATTATTATTTTTTTAGTGGCTATGGTGAATGCTTAATGCTATACTTGCAGTGCAAACCTGAAAGGCTCAATCGTTGACAATTTACATGAATCTTGTTCATAGGAACATTTATATGTTCATATCAATTCCTTGCATTAAAGTCTCTAGTTATATGAATTATGAATGTAAGGTGGATTGGTTCATGTAATAGGAACAATGTGTCCTTTGTTGCAAATAATGAGTTAAGGCTTATGAACAAGTTATATTGATTGTCTTGTTGAAAGTTATGTGACAAGACGTTTTTTAATATATGATCTGTAATTTTCTTATCAATTTCCCTAAATCTTCACGCACTGTACAAATTTATGAATAATTATTATATTTCCTTTTCAAAAAATAGCATATAATGATGAAGTAGAATCTAATATTCTATTTCAAAAATGATATATCAGAATGAAACTTTACCATGTTATGGCTTGAATACTTTTGGATCGTGATGCACTATAATAGTGTTGAATTCTATAAACTGTCTACATGTGTGTGAATTCATATATTTAGTGGAAATATCACAGTGATTTTTCTAGTCTTGATAAAAGGATGATGATATATGGAGTTGATAAAATTCTTTGTTGACTTATTGGAATCTGTAGGTAGTTTAAGCTTTATATGCTCCTTTTTCTCTTCTCATATGTTTCATTTCTCATGTAGAATTGATTTTTGCATTTGGAAAAGATACTTGGATATATGCAAGAAAAGAGAAGGACTTTCATATATTAGCGGTCTACTTTGAATAACCTATATGTGTTTTGATTTTTGGTGAATTCTATTTCTGCTTGTCTTGGTTTTTGGTATATTTATTGCTTCAAGGAATCATGCTGTTCTTTGTATATTCACAATTTTATATTATGAATTTGAAGTGAAAGATTTAAATAATGACATTTATTGAGAATATATTAGATTAGTAGTTAGTTATATGCAACCAGTTTGCAGTTTTCTTAATGAAATTTGTGTGGTATCTATTAGAAGCTCCTTCTTTAATTTCGAAAACGTAGTTACGAAGGATTTACTTTTCTTGGAAAAAAAATTACTTTCTTTCTGGATTTCTAGTGTACTATGTAAAAACTATATCATAGTACCTTAATTTATTAGCTTTTTCTAATGTGTTTTATGAGAATGGTGATTTCTAATTTGTTCCTTTTTTTCTAATTTTTTTCACTGATATATAAAATTTTAAATGTTTTTGTTTATCTTTTACTGCTTCTTATTGCTCATAATTTGAATTATCTATATATCCTTTTAACTTTTATTGCTTCTTATCGATCATAACTTTGAAACAAGCTTAAGTTTTTCTTATGTGTATAATTTTGTTAAAGTGTGAATTGACAGGCCTAAGACTAATTTTAATGGGATGCATAGACAATTATCCCTAAATCTCTTTTGAGTGTGAATGCTGCCTTTGCATAAAGGTAAATTCAGCACAAAGTAGAAGCTAAGAAAAAAGAAATTCCTCATAAAGCTGTTGGGCAAGGCTTAGGAAGATTCCATTCTTGCATAATGGCTAGAAGTATGTAACTTTTTACCCACATGAAAGCATTTATCATCGTATTTTTATGGTAATTCGCATTAGATTTTGCTTCAATTTGGCATAGTTGAGTGGGTGTAAATTGCAAGCATTTGCAAGATGAATATTGTCAAGTATGATGCAATAAAGAAAATTTATGTTCTTAAGATAATCAAAATGAATGATCTTGATAGTTTAGAATGTCCTATCTAAAAACCATTTCAATTTTCTATGATTTTATTCAAAGTACAAATTGAAGTTCACTTGATATGGAAATTTGTTAAGGTTATTATAGTTTGAATAAGATGTATTTTTTGTTAATTTATAATAAAACTTATGGTATCTGATGTGAAAAATCAACTCGCAAGTGCATGAATCGTTTTCAAGTAATAAAGTGAAAAAATAGGGTTGTTGTATCCAAGGGATTAAAAATTAAGTACTAAAGATAATTAGGTTTTGGTAATATTTGAAAAAAAAAACTAAATTAAATAAAAGCAAGCGATAAAAATTAAATCATTTCAAGTAAAAGAGTGAATTTAATAATTATAAATACTAAGGCATTTGATTTCACCACTAAATATTCCAATTTAATTATGTGAATTTCAAAAACTAATAATTTTGTTAATCACAAAATTATCAAAAGTAGTTTCCACTCACAATTAATAATATTCACATAACCTAATTCAATCCTTTTGGCCTATAAATTAAATCATGCAAATTCGTTAAGCATAAATTAAGCAAATAAAATGGCATGAGACATAACTATTTTCCAATCAATTATGCATTCATGTAAATCACTGGAGATCCATAATATTATCCTTTTCCAAGCTCAAATATTATTAAAATCATTCATTCATTCCGGCCTATGAAAGCATTAAGCATACCAATGATTTATTAACAAAACATATTACTAATTAAATAAAACTCAACATATATTAAAATAATTAAACCTTCATAGTTAGGGCTACATCATAGCCTTAGCTATGAAAATTAGTTCATGGAAAAAATAAATTCAACATTCATAATTATTAAAAATAATAAGGTTCACAATTAAAGAGAAAAGAGAAGAAAATAAAAACTATTGCAAAAATCCTCCTCCAAAAGCTCTCCAAGTTATAGCCTTCTTCTCCAAGCAAGCCCATGTCTCTATGCCTCCTTCAAGCTCTTCAATTGATCTCCCAAAATTCTAAAACTTTAAAATCCTAGAACCCTTAAGAGAAACTTAGAAACTCCCAAAATTTGGTTTGTTTCTATTTAAGCCTCCTAAAAGCTTTTAATTAACTCTCTAAACTGGTATATCTCCCTTCAATGTGGTGGGGGCTATGTATATAGGACCTTGAGAACCTTTTTCTCTCTTTATTTTCAATGTGGGAGTCTTAAAAGATATCTTTTTTAGGCCATGAAAAGGGTTGGACAAATTTCATGTGTAAAAAGGAAAGTTGATATTACTTGCTCTCTACTACTTTCCTTTTATCTAATTCCTCCTAAAAAAATAGTTAGTTAGTCTAATTTACCCTTAATGAAGCATGTAACATGACATGTGCCTCATTATAAATTAACGAATTATTGCCACTTATCTTTATCTTGATCCTCAAATTGCCTTGATTCTCTCTTTTAATCAATGGTGGAGATTTAACTAGAATATTCCTTTTTATAAATTCCAAACTTTAAACGACGATAACTCTTTGCTCGCACCTCGAAATCCAAAAATAACGAGACAATTGAAATTCTCAGATCGTGATTATTCATACGACATCCACTTCCATCATGAAATTCCTGATAGAATCTTTATGGAATCTTTAAGGTATCTTTTTGGAATCTTTTTAATGCTTAGTCCGTTCGAGCTCAAATCTTGCTTCCCACCATAATTTGACCCAAGGAATCCATTTTTATGGTTGTTTTCTTAAAATTCTTCCTCTTTGACCTAGATTAAGAAAAATACATAATTAAGTATCTTTCCATAACAAATTAGCACAAACTAACAAATATTAAGTTATAAATATGGCATAAAATCATCAATATTTTAGACCTAACAGGTAAGAACCTTGGTATAGTGAAGAATCCATAATAGGGTGCGGAATGATCTATTGATTAGTCGACTTTGAACTCCATAAGGAAAACTTGAAAAAGTTCGATATAGTTCTTAGAGAACCAAGAGAATCACTCTCACTTTGAATCAAAATTGTAATCTCCTCTTTATTCATGACTTATGTGCTTTTAAATAGGCAAAATAAATTATAAAGCTTTCCTAAATTTGCTAAAAGTAAAGGTGGAATAATAATGGATGAAAATTAGGTTTAGGAAACCTAATTTTTATAGGTTTAGGAAACCTAATTTAGCTCCTAGTTTCCTATTTGAATGGTCTTTAATTCTTTGACCAATTCAACTCTAATAAAATTAGAAAAGTAATTAAAAAACCCAATAAAAACTAAATTAGGAAAGTAAATAGGCAACATGCCAAAATCCAATCAAAACATAAATAAAAATTAATATTTTCCTAACTATAAAATTTGGCCAAGCTTAGTTGGATGCCATGTCACCATATGATGGCACATCACCATGTTGTAGAAGTCCATGCGTTAAACTCTCTTTCACATTGGCATCCACCATCCCAATCATATGGACCAATGTTAGTTCATCTTCACTAATGAACTTGCTTCCTTGGGTTATAAACACCTCTTTGATTAAACCATTAAGTGTCTATTTCAATCTCTTTGCTCGTGCTCGGGTTATCGGTCCTGTAGACATTTGAAATGGATCTAGGCTCCATCTTGAAGGGCTCTTGGTTATGTCCTCATCACTTGGGAACCTTTTTCTCTCTTTATTTTCAATGTGGAAGTCTTTGAAGATACCTTTTTTAGGCCATCAAGAAGGTTGAACGAATTTCATGTGTAAAAAAGAAACTTGATATTACTTGCTCTCTACTACTCTCCTTTTCACTAATTCCTTCTAAAAAAATAGTTAATTAGTCTAATTTACCCTTAACGAAAGCATGTAACATGACATATGCCTCATTAATGATAAATTAACCAATTATCTCCACTTGTCCTAATCTTGGACCATTGGATTGCCTTGATTCCCTCTATTAATCAATGGTGGATATTTAACTAGAAATATTTCTTTGTATAAATTCCAAACTTTAAATGATGATATCTTTTTGCTCCCACCTCGAAATCCAAAACTAAAGTGATATTTAAAATCGTCAGATTGTGAGGATTTATATGACATCCACTTCCACCATGAAATTCCTGACATAATCTTTATGGAATCTTCTTGGAGTCTTTTCAATGCTTGATCCATTCGAGCTCAATCTTGCTTCCCATCATAATTTGACTTCAGCAATGCATTTTTTATGGTTGTTTGCTTAAAATTCTTCTTCTTTCACCTAGATTAAGAAAAATGCATAGCTAAGTATCTTTTCATAACAAATTAACACAAACTAACAAATATTAAGCTATAAATATTGATACGAACCTAGCACGACCTGCTCCTAAACCTGTATTATATTAGCCCGGATCTAATTATGTTCAAGTTCTTATGGTCACCTTGACCCCTAACCAACCTGTGATTAGAAACCTTGGTATATAATAAAGACGCCACAATAGGTGATGAAAATCCAATTGACAAGTCAAAACTAAAACACTCATTCACTAATAATTTTCTGTATATTATCAAAGTTTTGTTCTTCCTAAAAAACAAGCCCTTATATAGGCTAAAAGAAACAATAAATAATAAGTAACTTTCCTAAACTTATTTGTCCAGCAAATATGTAACACCCGTCCCGAACCATGTCGGAATTTTTGCACGTTGACCGAGGTTGACCGTTGACCGTTGACCTTTGACCAAGGGGTCAAAAGTTGACTTTTTGACCTGGTTGGAATTCTAGGTTGACTGAGGTACCGTTACGAAGTACACGTTGGCATGAGTTCGTAGACTGGTAGCACGTTGAAAACGGAGCTACGGTTTGAAAGTTATGAGCAAAACAAGTTGAGATCCAAACTGTCCAAGGGGTGCCGGAGTTGACTCTTTATTCATGCAAGGTTGAGTTTTGACTCATGCATGGTTGTGACGTGCTTGTCGATACGAGTCCGTAGACTAGCGGCACGTCCGATTTGGACATGTGGTTTGAAAGTTATCGACCTGTAAAGTTTTTCAAATACTGTATTATTTTAATATTATTTTTAAACGTATAACGATGTGCCACGTGTGACTTACTGAAGGTGACCATGTGTCAGCATGGTGAAATGCCACATGTCAGCCATGTTTAAAAATCAAATTATTTTTATTATTATTTTAAATAATAATATTTTTATTTAATTAATTTGAATTTATTTGTTTTATTTTCCCTTTTCTTTTTCTTTTTCTTTTCTTTTCCCCACGTGGGAAAACACCATTTCTTTTTTTCTTTTTCTTTTTCTTTTTTCCTTCTCTTCCCCGACCCATCAACAAAAAAACGCAGAATTTCTCTTCTCCCTTTCTCTCTCATTTGACTCTCTCACCCTCTCCCTGTTTGACCGGTGTTTCGCCGGATTTCAATCCCCAGAATGCTACACGCGCCGGCCACCGGTGTAGCCCGCCACCTCGCGACCTCGGCCACCAAGTTTCCCGACCAGCCGCCGCCGGACGCGCCCAGATCGGGCCGGCGAAGTTGCGGCGGCGAGGTGAAATTTTTACGGCGATTCTCGCCATTTCCGACCAACCCAGCCTGTCCCATACCTCTATCCCTCCATTTTTGACCCCTCTGAGTCCATTTCCGGGGTTAGATTGCCCAAAATCCCCACCGTTTGAAAGATCCCTCAAGATCAAAACCGGCCGAAACTTTCCGACCAAATTCCAGCCACCTCCGGCGGAATTGGGGTCGATGGAGACCGGATTGGTGATCCTCGTCCCATGAGCTTCGGTTCGGTATATTATTCGCCTATTTTGGTTAAAGTTTGTGTTTGACCCCCGGGTACCGGGTATTATCTATCCGATTAAAATATTAATTTATTTGACTGTCTGTGAATTTTGTTCTAGGAGCACCGGTGAGTCGTAGAATTGATCCCGTGGTGGATCATGGGTTAATTGCGTCCTCCAGGTGAGTGACCCATCTTTAAAAATATTTTTGGGGTAATTAATTGTATTTATGTGGTATTAAATTGATATCTGTAATTTGTGCTCATGTGGTGTATTTTAAATACAATCGGGAAAAATATTATTTTATATATATAATTACCCATTGGTTCTAAATGAAATTTTGGGATCATTAGAAATTCCCGATTATTATTTTATTGTGGTTTAATTTATTATTATACATGAGCAAAGTGGATTTCGGTATTAATTGTACGTGATTTTAAGTAATAATTTCCGGGCATAATTGGGTTAAATATTTTACGAAAATATTTGTTTAAATTTTATAAATTATGCCCGAGGTATTTTTATGGTTGCATCTCGTACTTCGAAAAAATTGTGGTTTGTTGGTTATCAATGTTTCGTACCGGGTTATTGAATAAAAATATGTGGGATGGTGTTTTGTGAAAATTTGGTATACTTCCCACGGTAATTTTGGAAAACGGTACGGTTGGTTATTTATGTTTATTTTTAGACGCACTCATACAGTATTGGTGTTCTGGTGTATGGTGTATGGACACGTGGTAGCACGCGGTTATTATGTGGTTTAGCGTGCAGTTATTACTTCACCCGTGAGTTGCCATTGGACCGTGGGCAGGCAAGGTTATTGTTGTGCACAGCCGCCTCCCTCCTTGGCCGGGTTGATGGTTTTAGCAGCGGTACTGTCGGGACGCCGAAGTGACCGTTGCAGGTTTCTCTCTTTAACCCCCCCCCGCCAGTCGGTGCTCAGGACGCTGGGTATTGGAGGGCATCACCGGTATATGGTGTGGTGCGTCGGTGTAAATTGCAAATAATGTTTTAAACCCCAAAGGTGTTCTAAAATGATTTATTATAAATTATTGCAGTTTATTTATATTTGGAGTATTTATTTGTTTATTTGTTGTTCATTAATTCGTTTGGTTCCTTGGTTTTTTTGGGAAGTACGTACAAGGGTTTTGTGAAAATGTTTTAAAAGGGAAACTTTTCCAACTGAGAGAATTGTAAGGGTTTTGAGAGAAATTATTATTTTCCAATTAATTATTATCTATCTACTGTATTACCGTAGTATTATATTGTATAGTAGATAGGGTCACTCACGGAGATGATTAGCATCTCACACTCTTAAATTCCGTTCCCCTAGGTCCAGGTTGGAGACGTTGACTGTCCGGGGCGAGCCCAACGTCTCAGTTCGTTGCCGAAGGTTCAAGCACTTTTTCTTCCCTTTTTCCTCTTGAACTTGTATTGTTTCTTTATCTGTCATTTTTTTTAAATTCCACATTTGTTGATAATGCTCTGTATACTGTATTGGACGTGTAGTTGTTTTATGCACTGAGTTGCTGCTGTTGTTTCTTTAAAGTGCTGCAATTTATGGAACAATTTGTAGTATCGTGGGAGGAATAAGGGGATGTTTTTTTGAAGTGTGTTTTCAGTGCAGGTAAATTTGTGGTAAGTAAATCCCTTAGGGGAGGTGCTGCCGGATTTTCCGTTTAAAGGTTCGGTGGTACTTCCCTGGGATCAGGGCTGTCTAGGGTTCCGGAGAAGGAATTCTGGACGGGTCCTGACAAAATAAATAAATAAATAAATAAAAACTAAAAAGTAGTGGAAGTTTCCTACAACAAAAAGTAAAAACAAATTAGGAAACTAAAATACTAGCTTTTTGACTAAGTTGACTTTGACCAATCTTGGACCAATTTGAATGCCAAATCAGCTTCAATATGTTTTGTAGGATGCCAAATAAGCTAAATATGAAGTCCCACACGTTTCCCATGCCTAGAAGAGGAAGAAAAAGCCAACTCAGCAAAATACAATAAAGCCAGCACAAATTACAATAAAAAAGGCCAAATTTGAAGCTGTCCGTAGAACCCCTTTTTGAATGCCTTCGGGGAACCTCTTCTTTCTTGAGTGTAGCAAAACCAAATCTCCTGGGTCAAACACCTTCACAACAAATTCTAGAAATACAAATTCATCACACTTTTAATATTAGCAAATAATATCTCCCAAATTCTTAAATTTCCACTAAGTAAAGCTTTTAATAATACAGATAAATTTCTATATAACAAAAATATTTTGAAATTAGCATCTTTATAATTCATAACCAGCAATGGTTTCTTACCCAAGATAGCCTTATTAACATCCCCAAAACTCAAATAAAAATTTTTACTTTTTCTTTCTTTCCTTTCTTTTCCTTTTTCTCTCTCGGACACACTCTTTTTATCATCACTTCCGGCTTTTTCTCTTAATTTCTACTTTCGGTTTTGTCTTTGTCTTTCCCCTCACTATTGAGTTTAGAATACTTACCTTGGACAACAAGTTCGGTCTTGACCTCATGGGTAGGTGGATTAACCATTGGTGCCGTACTAGCTTTCTCTTTGAGCTTTTCGGCTTCCCTCCTTTGTTGCATTCGAAGTTGGTCTCTAAATACCTCCTTTAGAGTTAATGGCTCCAGCTTGACCTTCTTCCCATTAAATTTAAATACAATGGAATTCTCTCTCCCATAGTGTATGGCATTCTTATCAAATCCCCATGGCCTCTCCAATAAAATATGACTAACATGCATAGGTACAACATGACACAATACAACATCCACATATTTATCTATATTAAATTTTACCTTGGCTTGTTTATTCACTTTTATTTCACCACTATCATTAAGCCATTGTAATCTATAAGGTTCTGGATGTTTAATAGTGGTTAAGCCTAATTTATCAACTACAAGATTACTAATTACTTTTGTACAACTTCCACTATCAATAATCATACTACAAATTTGACCTTGGATTTCACTTCGGGTGTGGAAGATGTTCTCTCTTTGAATTTCATCCTCATCTTTGTATGCAGCCAGCACTCTCCTAGAAACCAAGCTTAATTCAGCATGAGAGGCATTCAAAGTTTCAGCCTCACCTTCAAGCTCTTCCTTCTCCTCTTGCACGGTTTCACATTCATTTTCTTCATTTTTCGACTTTAGCTCACCATTGCCTTTTAACACCATGATCCTTCTATTCGGGCATTGGATAGCGATGTGTCCTTGTTCCTGGCACTTAAAACAAATAATTTCTCTAGATCTTGAAGGTTTAGGATCAGATTGTACCTCATGTTTTGGTGCTTGGATAGATTCGGCTTTGGACTCCCTTCTTGGCTGAATGGAGCTTTCTTCTCCTAGTTTCAGTTTTTATCTTGCTTCAAAGGTGGGATTACTTCTCCAAGCACTTGGATTTGATCTTCCGCTGTTAGAAACTTCTCGAAACCCTGAGGCTACACCCCTCCTCTTGAATTGATGCTCCAACTTAATAGCCACATGCAACATCTCCTCCAGTTCCACATATTGTTGCAATTCTAGTTGATTGGCTATCTCACGATTCAAACCACCAAGAAACCTTGCCATGGTTGCTTCCCTATCTGCATTCAAGTTCAATCTCATCATGAGCATCTCCATCTCCTTATAATAGTCTTCCACGGTACTACTTCCTTGGGTTAAAGATTGGAGTCTGATGAGGACATGACCAAGAGCCCTTCAAGATGGAGCCCAGATCCACTTCAAATGTCTACAGGACCCATAACCCGAGCACGAGTAAAGAGATTGAAAGAGGCACTAAATGGTTTAATCCAAGAGGTGTTTTCAACCCAAAGAACCAAGTTCATTAGTAAAGATGACCTAAAATTGGTCCATATGATTGGGATGGTGGATGCCAACGTGAAGGAGAGTTTAACGCATGGACTTCTACAACATGGTGATGTGGCATCATATGGTGACATGACATCCAACTAAGCTTAGCCAAATTTTATAATTTGGAAAATATTAATTTTTATTTATGTTTTGATTGGATTTTGGCATGTTGCCTATTTACTTTCCTAATTTAGTTTTTATTAGGTTTTTAAATTACTTTCCTAATTTTATTAGAGTTGAATTGGTCAAAGAATTAAAGGCCATTCAAATTAGGAAACTAAGAGCTAAATTAGGTTTCCTAAACCTAACCACATTAGGTTTCCTAAACCTAACCAAATTAGGTTTCCTAAACCTAATCACATTAGGTTTCCTAAACCTAATTTTCGTCCATTATTATTCCACCTTTACTTTTAGCAAATTTAGGAAAGCTTTGTAATTTATTTTGCCCATTTAAAGGCACATAAGTCATGAATAAAGGGAGATTACAATTTTGATTCAAAGTGAGAGTGATTCTCTTGGTTCTCTAAGAACTATATTGAACTTTTTCAAGCTTTGTTTGTGGAGTTCAAATTTGACTTATCACTAGGTTATTCCGCACCCTATTGTGGCGTCTTCACCATACCAAGGTTCTTACCTTAAATATAGGTAACGGGTCGAGGTCATCCATTGATAACTTGTAATTAGACGGTCTAATTCAATCTTTATTACGGGTTTAGAGGCAGGTCGCTCTAGGTTCGTATCAATTTCATCGTTGCCTTTTTTTTCTTGTTACTTTTCATTCTATTTGTCTTGTAGCCTTATTTTCATAACTGTTTGGTAGTCTATTTGGATTGTTACTTGCTAGTTTGTTTTAGTTTGAAATTAGTTTACAAAGAACCAAATAAAATTACTAGAGTGGTAAAAGGCAAGAGAGGTGAGAATTATAGAGGGTAAAAGCCGAACTATAACTAGAGTACAAACATGAGTGACCTTGAATTTGAGTGAGACACGTGAGGGAGTGTTATGAGGCCTTTCTTTTCTACTAACAAATTTTGCAGAAAAATCATGTCATAAGACAAAAGCAAAGAAAGCATGGATGAAACTCTAGGTGTGGCTGATCCAAAGTTATACATTCAAGCCATGGTGGGAGAACTTTAAAGAGTACTACGGTCGGAGATGGGGCAGATCCATGATAGGTTAGATAGGATGGAATCATCAATCCAAACACCGCAGCCACAACCTCCACAAAGGTTTGTTCATGGACGTGCTAGAGGAAGAAATACTCCAAGAAGGGAAGAATGGGAACGTGTGGGAGATGACTATGAGGAAGAAGAGGAAGACATTGGTTCGAGAACCAACCAACTCCGTGGGAGAGAGAGGTTAGACCGAGGCAGTGACTACGGAGGAATTAAGATGAAAATACCATCATTCCATGGTAAAAGTGATCCAGAAGCATATCTCGAGTGGGAGAAGAGGATTAAGATGATATTTGATTGTCAAAACTACTCCGAGGCAAAAAAGGAGAAATTAGCCGCTGTTGAAATCATGGACTATGCTATTGGATGGTGGGACAAAGAGACAATTTCTAGGAGGAGAGCAAGACAAAGACCTATAGATACATTGGAGGAGATGAAGGCTTTGATGAGGAAGCATTTTGTACCTAGCCATTACTATGGGAGCATTTTTTAGAAATTACAAAGCTTGTCTCAAGGAAATAGAAATGTGGAGGACTATTATAAGGAGATGGAAATCCTTATGATGAGGGCTAATGTTGAGGAGGATAGGGAGGTTACAATGGCACGTTTCTTGGCTAGTTTGAATAGGGAAATAGCAAACCAAGTGGACTTGCACCATTATGTGGAGATTAAGGAGATGCTGCACATGGCCATCAAAGTAAAGCAACAACTCAAGAGGAGGGGTACCACAAGACCTAGTATTGCTCAACACACTTGGAAAGCAAGCCCATCCACATGGAAACCAAATCAGCCCAAGTTTGAAGATAAAGCCACCACACGGCCTAAATTCGAAGTTAAGGCCGAACCATCCTCATCTAAGCAAGTAAGTAAATCTAATTCATATTCAACTAAAAATCGAGATATCATGTGCTTTAAATGTCAAGGCAGGGGTCATATTGCAAGTCAATGTCCTAATAAGAGGGTCATGGTGATTCGGAAAAGTGGAGACATTGAAACTGAAGAAGAAAAGTCGGACAAGGAATCCATGCCACCATTGGAGGACGTTGGTGATGGAGATGAAGAAGATTACAAGTATCTAGTTGGAGGGGACTTGTCATTGGTTGCTAGAAGAGCTTTAATTGTGTATAAAGATAAGAAGGAAGTGCAACGAGAGAACATCTTTCATACTAGGTGCAAAGTCAAGGATAAGGTATGTAGTATGAGTATTGATGGAGGAAGTTGTACTAATGTTGCTAGTTTTACTATGGTTGAAAAGCTAGGTTTACCCACTATGAAGCATCCAGAACCATATAAGCTACAGTGGCTTAATGAATGTGGAGAGCTGAAGGTGAATAGGCAAGTGAAGATTGCGTTCTCTATTGGTGATTATGAAGATGAGGTTATTTGTGATGTGGTGCCAATGCAAGCTGGTCATTTGCTTTTAGGACCTCCGTGGCAATTTGATAGAGATACAAATCATCATGGTCGAACTAATAAGGTTGTCTTCAATTTCATGGGTAAACGAGTGGTGCTTATGCCGATGACTCCTAAACAAGTTTTTGATGATCAATTGGCTTTACAAAGACAGAGAGAAGCCGAACAACAACGCAATCAAACTGCATCCAACCACAAAGAGAAGAAAAAGAGTGGTAAGGATGAGAGTGTGAGTTAAAAGGAAAAGAAAAAGAGTGGAAAGAAAAAAGAGAGTTTTATGCAAAACAGAGTGAGATGAAGAAGCTTTTTTGTTGTAGAAAGCCTATGATTGTAATGATGTACAAAGAAGCAACCAACTCCGTGGGAGAGAGAGAGGAAGAAGAGGAAGAATGGGAACGTGTGGGAGATGATTATGAGGAAGAAGAGGACGACATTGGTTTGAGAACCAACCAACTCCGTGGGAGAGAGAGGTTAGACCGAGACAGTGACTATGGAGGAATTAAGATGAAAATACCATCATTCCATGGTAAAAGTGATCCAGAAGCATATCTCGAGTGGGAGAAGAGGATTAAGATGATATTTGATTGTCAGAACTACTCCGAGAGAAAAAAAGGTGAAATTAGCCACTGTTGAATTCACGGACTATGCTATTGGATGGTGGGACAAAGAGACAATTTCTAGGAGGCGAGCAGGACAAAGACCTATAGATACATTGGAGGAGATGAAGGCTTTGATGAGGAAGCGTTTTGTACCTAGCCATTACTATGGGAGCATTTTTTAGAAATTATAAAGCTTGTCTCAACGAAATAGAAGTGTGGAGGACTATTATAAGGAGATGGAAATCCTTATGATGAGGGCTAAAGTTGAGGAGGATAGGGAGGCTACAATGGCACGTTTTTTGGCTCGTTTGAATAGGGAAATAGCAAATCAAGTGGACTTGCACCATTATGTGGAGATTGAGGAGATGCTGCACATGGCCATCAAAGTAAAGCAACAACTCAAAGGAGGGGTACCACAAGACCTAGTATTAGAAATCGAGATATCATGTGCTTTAAATGTCAAGGTAGGGGTCATATTGCAAGTCAATGTCCTAATAAGAGGGTCATGGTGGTTTGGAAAAGTGGAGACATTGAAATTGAAGAAGAAGAGTTGGACAATGAATCCTTGCGACCATTGGAGGACGTTGGTGATGAAGATGAAGATGATTACAAGTATCCAGTTGGAGGGGACTTGTCATTGGTTGTTAGAAGAACTTTAACTGTGTATAAAGATGAGAAGGAAGTGCAACGAGAGAACATCTTTCATACGAGGTGCAAAGTTAAGGATAAGGTATGTAGTATGATTATTGATGGAGGAAGTTGTACTAATGTTGCTAGTCTTACTATGGTTGAAAAGCTAGGTTCACCCACTATAGAACATCTAGAACCATATAAGCTATAATGGTGTAATGATTGTGGAGAGTTGAAAGTGAATAGACAAGTGAAGATTGCATTCTCTATTGGTGATTATGAAGATGAGGTTATTTGTGATGTAGTACCAATGCAAGCTGGTTATTTGCTTTTAGGACACCTGTGGCAATTTGATAGAGATATTAATCATCATGGTCAAACTAATAAGGTTGTCTTCAATTTCAAGGGTAAACAAGTGGTGCTTATGCCGATGACTCCTAAACAAGTTTTTGATGATCAATTGGCTTTACAAAGACGGAGAGAAGCCGAACAACAACGCAATCAAACTGCATCCAACCACCAAGAGAAGAAAAAGAGTGGTGAGGATGAGAGTGTGAGTTAAAAGGAAAAGAAATAGAGTGGAAAGAAAAAAGAAAGTTTTTATACAAAACAGAGTGAGATGAAGAAGCTTTTTTGTTGTAGAAAGCCTATGATTGTAATGATGTACAAAGAAGCAACCAACTCCGTGGGAGAGAGAGAGAGGAAGAAAAGGAAGAATGGGAACGTGTGGGAGATGACTATGAGGAAGAAGAGGACGACATTGGTTCGAGAACCAACCAACTCCGTGGGAGAGAGAGGTTAGACCGAGGCATTGACTATGGAGGAATTAAGATGAAAATACCATCATCACCCTATTCCTAGGTTAGATGATATGCTTGATGAATTGTATGTGCATGCATGTTTTCAAAAATTGATCTTAAGAGTGGTTATCATCAAATTCTCATGAAGGAAGGTGATAAATTAAAAACAGTATTTAAAACAAAGCATGGTTTGTATGAGTGGTTGGTTATGCCATTTGGATTAACTAATGCACCTAGCACTTTCATGAGATTAATGAAGCATGTCATGCGTCCATTTATTGGGAAATTTGTGATTGTTGATTTTAATGATATTCTTGTATATAGTAGAAATTTAGATAAGCATGTAGAGCATCTTAGGATAATTTTAGGAGTGCTTAGGAAGGAAAGATTATTTGCTAACCTTAAGAAGTGTGATTTTTGTAAAGATGAACTTGTATTTCTAAAATTTGTTATGAAAGTGTTTGACCCAGGAGATTGGGTTTGATTGCACATAAGGAAGTCGAGGTTTCCAAAACAATGAAAGTCTAAACTCATCATTCCAAATATTGGAGAGACTTAATGACAATGCCTGCAAGTTGGATCTTCCAGGTGAGTATAATGTAAGTGCTACTTTTAATGTCGCTGATTTATCTCCTTTTTATGCAGTTGACGATTTGAGGACAAATCATTTTCAAGAGGAAGGGAATGATGAGGACATGACTAAGAGCCCTTCAAGATTGAGCTCAGATCCACTTCAAATGTCTATAGGACCCATAACCCGAGCACAAGCAAAGAGATTGAAAGATGCACTAAATGGTTTAATCCAAGAGGTGTTTTCAACCCAAGGAAGCAAGTTCGAATACGAATAAGAATCAAAGAGAACAAAAATATAGAAAAGTGTTGGTTGTTGTTCTTGTAATTCAAGTTTTGTATCAAATCCTTTAACTAATTTTAATCCAAACAAATTAAACACCCAAAATTCAAATATCCAAAAAAATAATTCTCCAGAAACTCAAAATATCACAAATCAAACAAGTTACCAAACTCAAACTTCAACACCAAATTTAACAAACCCAAAATTATTTTATTTTTTTTATTCGGCTTTACGTATTCTTTTTTTTTTTTTTTTTTTTAACTCACAGAACATAAACAACTGCAGTAGCAAGAATAATTATCAAGATTGAAATTCTAACTCCAAAACAAACACCAAACCCGTGACCTCCCAATCAAAAATTCAGATTGTGCAATTTTTATTTTTATTTTTATTCCGCAAACCCCACTCTTCAATTTTTAATTTTTTTTATTGAATATATGAATGCAAATATTTAAGACTAAAACAGCAAGAAAAAATTTTAAAAAAAAACCAAAATTAACATGAACAATGATGAAAAACAACCAACAAACTAGGAAACAAAAATACGATAAAACTAGGAAACCTAATTCAACTAGGAATGAATTTTTTTTGTTTTTTTTAAGGATGTAGAACGTGTATGATGATAGAAGCAACCTTAACCTAATGCTAAAATTGCAGATTAACACCAAAAAAAAATAAATAAATAAAGCAAATAAAGATAGATCAAACTTGAACAAAATTTGTCTCTGATACCAAATGATATGAACCTAGGATAACTTGCTCCTAAACCTGTATTATATTAGCCCGGATCTTATTATGTTGAAGTTCTAATGGTCACCTTGACCCCTAACCAACCTGTGATTAAAAATCTTGGTATATAATGAAGATGCCACAATAGGTGATGAAAATCCTATTGATAAGTCAAAACTAAAACACTCATCCACTAATGGTGTTTTAGGTGTTCAAAAGAACAAAAAGAATTCAATCTCACAAATAATTTTCTGTATATTATCAAAGTTATGTTCTTCCTAAAAAACAAGCCCTTATATAGGGTAAAACAAACAAAATAAAACCCTAAAAACAAAAGGTAAAACCGGCCACCTATAGGAATTAAGAAACTTGGCTGAATTCTAATACTTCCTAAACTAAGTTTCCTAAACTAAATTTGATTAATTAATTCCTTTATTTTGAATTAGGAATTAACTAATTTACAAAGGAAATAATAAATAAATAATTTCCTAAACTTATTTTTCCAGCAAATAGATAAATAAAAACTAAAAGTAATGGAAGTTTCCTAAAACAAAAAGTAAAAACAAATTAGGAAACTAAAATACTAGCTTTTTGACTAAGTTGATTTTGACCAATCTTTGACCAATTTGAACTCCAAATCAGCTTCAATATGCTTTATAGGATGCCAAATAAGCTGAATATGAAGTCCCACACGTTTCCCATGCTCGGAAGAGGAAGAATAAGCCAACTCAGCAAAATACAGTAAAGCCATCACAAAATACAGTAAAAAACAGGGCAAATTTGAAGCTGTCCGTACAACCCCTTTTTGGTTGCCTTTGAAGCTGGATTGACTTGATTCCATATCCTCTTAGACATATGTATTGAATCCATAAATATTTGGAACCATTTCATGTTGTCGGTGTCCATATTTGCACCAAAATGGCTACCCGGGTTCGTATCGGCTTCCACCACTTGGATCCTTAGAACAGGCTTTGTACCATCTAGTATGGACAAGCTATGTTGAGAATTGATTACCCCCCATATAAATATGCTCCCAGGTTATCCTTAAATCTCTTAATTTGAGCTCTTGTGATTGGTCCGGTCTTTATCCGTGTCGGGTCAGCACCCCAGTACGTTATCGGTTGAGCGGGCTCAGGCGGAATCACATCAAATACAGTATAAAATCATCAATATTTTAGACCTAACAAATACCCCCAATCTTAAGATTTGCTAGTCCCTAGCAAAGAAGAAGAATAGAAATATGAATTTTCAAATGGTTTCAAAGTAATTATGTAACTCAATATCTTATGTTCTTTAAAAGATTGATATTTCTATTCTTCTTTCTTTGATAGGGACTAGCAAAACTTAAGTTTGGAGGTATTTGTTAGGTCTAAAATATTGATGATTTTATACCATATTTATAGCTTAATATTTGTTAGTTTGCATTAATTTATTTCAAAAAGATACTTAATTATGTATTTTTCTTAATCTAGGTTAAGGAAGAAGAATTTCAAGGAAACAAATACAAAAATGGATTCCTTAGGTCGAATTATGGTAGGAAGCAAGAATAGAGCTCAAAACGGACCAATCATTAAAAATATTCCAAAAAGATACTTTGAAGATTTCATAAAAATTCTATCAGAAATTTCATGATGGAAGTGGACGTCATATTAATCATCACGATCTGACGAGTACAAATAGCACTTTAGTTTTGGATTTCGAGGTGCGAGCAAAAAGATATCATCATTTAAAGTTTGGAATTTATAAAAAGGGAATATTTCTATTTAAATCTCCACTATTGATTAAGAGAAGGAATCAAGGCAATCCAAGTGCCAATATTAGGACAAGTGGAGATAATTGGTTAATTTATCATTAATGAGGCACATGTCATGTCACATGCTTCATTAAGGGTAAATTAGACTAATGAACTGTTTTTTTAGAAGGAATTAGAGAAAAGGAGAGTAGTAGAGAGCAAGTAATATCAAGTTTCCTTTTTATACATGAAATTCATCAAACCCTCTTGATGGCCTAAAAAAGGTATCTTCCAAGACTTCTACATTGAAAATCAAAAGAGAAAAAGGCTCCCAAGGTCCTATATATATAGCCCCCACCACATTGAAAGAAGTTATATAAGTTTAGAGAGTTTATATAAGAGCTTTTAGGAGACTTAAATAGAAACAAACCAAATTTTGGGAGTTTCTTAAGTTCTCTTAAGGGTTCTAAGGTTTTAAAGTTTTAGGAGATTAATTGGAAAGCTTGAAAGAGGCATAGAGATGTGGATTAGCTTGGACAAGAAGGCTACGACTTGGAGAGCTCTTGGAGGAGGATTTCTTCAGTAGTTTTTATTCTATTCTCTGTTCTCTTTAATTATGAACCTTATTATTTTTAATAATTATAGATGTTGAATTTATTTTTTACATGAACTAATTTTCATAGCTAGGGCTATGATGTAGCTCTTATTATGAAGGTTTGATTACTTTAATATATGTTGAGTTTTATTTAATTAGTAATATGTTTTGTCAATAAATCATTGGTATGCTTAATGTTTTCATAGGCCGGAAGGAATAAATGATTTTAATAATAGTTGAGCTTGGTAAAGGATAATATTATGGATCTACAATGATTTACATGAATGCATAATTGATTAGAAAATAAGTTATGTCTTATGACATATTATTTGCTTAATCTATTTGTAATAAATTTGCATGATTTAATTTATAGGCCGAAGGAATAAAATAGGTCATGTGAATATTATCAGTTGTGAGTGGAAACTACTTTTGATTAATTTTGTGATTAAGTTTGGTTGACAAAATTATTAGTTAATTAAAATTCACATAATTTAAAAGTAATTAAATTGGAATAGTTAGTGGTGAAATCAAATGCCATAGTATTCATAATTATTAAATTTTCTCTTTTACTTGAAATTGATCTAATTTTAATTGCTTGCTTTCGTTTAATTTTAGTTTATTTAATTTTCAATTGTCATCTTAATTGTTAGTTCAAATATTATCAAAACCTAATTATCTTTAGTACTTAATTCTTAATCACTTGGGTACGACAACCCTACTTTTCCACTTTATTACTTGAAAGCGATTCGTGCGCTTGCGAGTTAATATTACAACATCACTTAGTAATGCATTTTCCTAGGATTTCACCTCAAGCAATAATCAAGCAAACTCTAGAGTTCAATTAATAATAAACTCTAATCATGCAAACTTTCTTCAAAACAAAATCTAAATCATGCATTATTAATTATGTATTCAAAATTTATTGAAAGTAACAAATATGTGAATATAACTTTAGGCATTTAAGCATACACAAAAACTAATCCACTATCTAAAAACCAATTTATTTTCAATCATAGTCTTATCATTGGCTCATTAAAGTACTTAAGAAAACAACACAAAAACAATTTAATAATAATAACCAGGAAAAACACAAACACACACCAAAAGCAAAAATATTTTTGGATTTTTCAAAACTTTTATGAAGGAAAATAAAAACCAAAACAAACATGCATAAAAACTAATAAAAACACTTAAAAGGATGAGATTTAAAAGATGCAAAGCATGCTTTTCACCACTAAACTTAAAATGAACAATGTCCTCATTGTGAAATACATAAAATAAAGCAAAAGTAAATAAAAAGTAAAGAATACTCCCCTTTGAAGATATGGAATGCTCCTTGCAATGTGTAAAACTTGTGGAAAACCTTTACAAGATGCATTTTCCCTACACACCATACGGCCAAAGAGAAGGGCATGTGCCCATGCAAGTTGATGCAATCCAATGCATAATCAAGGTGGTTGTACTCCAAAAACTTAGCTTTTGACTTGAAATTCTCAACATTCTTCTTTTGCTCTTTTGTACCTAAACATCTTGAAACCTTGTAAAAACTCAAATAAAACACATCAAAACAACCTAAAGACATGAAAACAAGCAAAAGCAACTAAAATAAATAGATAAATAGTAGGTAAAGAAAGAAACTTGGGTTGCCTCCTAAGAGCACTTGTTTAAAGTTATTAGCTTGACTCCTCCTTTGAACTTAATTAAGATCATCCAAGTAGAGGCTCGTCTCAAGCACTCCACCTGCATAATACGGCTTCAACCGCTGCCCATTCACCTGAAAACTTTCATGTCCTTGTTTGGTGATTTCAATTGCTCCACTTGGAAAAATTTGCACAATCTCATATGGTCCACTCCATCTTCATCTTAATTTACCTAGAAACAATTTAAGTCTAGAGTTATAAAGAAGTACCTTTTGTTTAACATGAAAGTTCCTCTTTTTAATCATCTTTTCATGCCATCTCTTTGTTTTTTCTTTATAAAAATTTGCCTTCTTAAAGCATCCATCCTAAATTCTTCAAGTTCATCCAATTGCAAACGCCTATTCTTACTCGCTACCTCTTGATCAAAATTGCAAAACTTAGTTACTCAATATGCTTTATGCTCTAATTCCATGGGAAGATGACATTCCTTACTAAAAAACCAATTTATAGGGAGAAGTACCAATGGGGTCTTGTAGGAGGTCCGGTATGCCCAAAATGTATAATCTAGCTTTAAGCTCCAATCCTTTCTTGAAGCACTGACCATCTTCTCCAAAATTGTCTTTATTTCCCTGTTTGAAATTTCTACTTGTCTACTAGTTTATGGGTGGTAAGGAGTAGCAATTTTATGTTTAATACCATATCTAGCAAGTAGGGATTCAAATTATTTGTTACGAAAATGAATGCCACCATCACTAATGCTTGCTTGGGGTGTACCAAATCTAGTAAAAATGTATTTTTTTTAAAAATTTCACTACAACCTGTGCATCATTAGTAGGTAGTATACTAGCTTCAACCCATATAGAAAAATAATCCGTAGCAAATAAAATATATTTATTACCACAAGAAGAAGGAAAAGGACCCCCCCAAACATCAAACAAGTCTACCTCAAGGATATTCTTCAAAGGCATCCATTCTTCCTTGATATGTTTCTGGTTCTTTGGCACCTATCACACCTTGCACATAAATATTAGTATCTTTAAACATAGAGGGCCAATAAAATTCAAAATTCAAAATTTTTGCTATGGTTTTTCTAGTCCTAGAATGCCCATCATACTCACTGGAATGACAACTCTTAATAATGGACATAGTTTCTTCTCTAGGAACACATCTTCTAATTAAACCATCTGCACACTTCTTAAAAAGATAAGGGTCATGATACGAACCTAGGTCGACTTACGCCTAAAGCCGTATTATATTAGCCTAGATCTCAATTAAATTTAAGTTCTTATAAAAACCTTAGTCCCTAACCAACCTGTGATTAGAAATCTTGGTATAATAAAGATGCCACAATAGGTGATGGATTTCGTATTGATATAGACAAAACTAAAACACTCACACTCCAATGGTGTTTTAGGTGTTTAAAGAGAGCAATGTGAAATTCAATCTCACAAATCAATTTTTTAAATTTTATTGAAGGTGTATTCTTCCTCAAAATTAAGCCCTTAAATAGGTTGGAGTCACAAAACAATAAACCCTAAAAATTTAGGTTAAAACTGGCCACAGAAGAGAGAAGGAAACATGTTGGTCGAAATTCACTACTTTCCTCAACTAATTTGGATCAATTAATTCATTTATTTTGAATTAGAAAATAATTAAATTACAATGAAAATAATAAAATAATAAATTTTCTAAGTTGATTTTTTCATCAAATAAATAAATAGAAACCAAATATAAGACTAATTTCCTAAAATAAAAAGTCAAAATCAAATTAGGAAACTAGTTGACTAGTTTGACTACTAATGTATCTTTGATCAATTTCTAGCTTGCTTGAGCTCCAAATAAGCTTTCATATGCCATGTATGATGCCAAATATGATTAATAATGATTCACACATGTTGTCCCTTGATTGGAATAAGTCAAACTTGCTTGAACAAGAAGAAAAGTCAAAGCCAGCAGCTAAACAACACATTTTCGACCAAATTGAGATGCTGTCTGTACAAGCTTGTTTTAGATGCTTTTAATTCTACCTTGTCATGATTCCATGGCATTTTAGAGATATCCATTGAATCCATGAAGTGTTTGAATCATTTCTTACTATGCGGAGTCCATATTTGCACTAAAATAGCTACTCGGGTGATACGAACCTAGAGCGACCTGCCTCTAAACCCATAACAAAGATTGAATTAGGAC
Source organism: Ziziphus jujuba (assembly GCF_031755915.1). Classification (NCBI taxonomy): domain Eukaryota; kingdom Viridiplantae; phylum Streptophyta; class Magnoliopsida; order Rosales; family Rhamnaceae; genus Ziziphus; species Ziziphus jujuba. Next base: position 26,684,482 of record NC_083379.1, read on the forward strand.
GGTCTAATTACAAGTTATCAATGGAAGATCTCGACCCGTTACCTATATTTGAGGTAAGAACCTTGGTATAGTAAAGATGCCACAATAGGGTGCGGAATAACCTATTGATAAGTCGAATTTGAACTCCACAAACAAAGCTTCAAAAAGTTCCATATAGTTCTTAGAGAACCAAGAGAATCACTCTCACTTTGAATCAAAATTGTAATCTCCTCTTTATTCATTACTTATATGCCTTTAAATAGGCAAAATAAATTACAAAACTTTCCTAAATTTGCTAAAAGTAAAGGTGGAATAATAATGGACGAAAATTAGGTTTAGAAAACCTAATTTTGATAGGTTTAGGAAACCTAATTTGGTTAGGTTTAGGAAACCTAATTTGGTTAGGTTTAGGAAACCTAATTTGGTTAGGTTTAGGAAACCTAATTTGGTTAGGTTTAGGAAACCTAATTTGGTTGGCCCATTCAACTCTAATAAAATTAGGAAAGTAATTTAAAAACCTAATAAAAACTAAATTAGAAAAGTAAATAGGCAACATGCCAAAATCCAATCAAAAAATAAATAAAAATTAATATTTTCCTAATTATAAAATTTGGCCAAGCTTAGTTGGATGCCATGTCACCATATGATGGCACATCACCATGTTGTAGAAGTCCATGCGTTAAACTCTCTTTCACGTTGGCATCCACCATCCCAATCATATGGACCAATTTTAGTTCATCTTCACTAATGAACTTGCTTCCTTGGGTTGTAAACACCTCATGGATTAAAAGCATTTAGTGTCTCTTTCAATCTCTTTGCTCGTGCTCAGGTTATGGGTCCTGTAGACATTTGAAGAGGATCTGGGCTCCATCTTGAAGGGCTCTTGGTCATGTCCTCATCATTCCCCTCCTCTTGAAAAGGATTTGTCCTCAAATCGTCACCTGCACAAAAAGGAGATAAATCAGCGACATTAAAAGTAGCACTTACATTATACTCACCTGGAAGATCTAATTTGTAAGCATTGTCATTAAGTCTCTCTAATACTTGGAAGGGACCATCTCCACGTGGCATGAGTTTAGACTTTCGTTGTGCCGGAAATCTTTCCTTTCTCAAATGCAACCAAACCCAATCTCTAGGCTCAAAAACAACTTGTTGGCACCCTTTGTTTGCTTGCTTCATGTATTGTTCGGTTCTCCTCTCAATGTTAGCTTTGGCCTTCTCATCTAGTTGCCTAACAAAATCAGCTTTCTTTTTCCCATCTAAATTAGCACACTTACTCAAAGGTAAAGGTGTTAAATCCAATGGAGTTAAAGGATTAAAACCATATACAATTTCAAAAGGTGAAAATTTAGTGGCCGAATGTACAGATCTATTGTAAGCAAATTCAACATGAGGTAAACATTCTTCCCAAGTTTTGATATTCTTACTTATCAATCACGCAACAAAGTAGACAAAGTTCTATTTACTACCTCTGTTTGTCTGTTAGTTTGTGCATGACAAGTAATCGAAAACAACAATTTAGTACCCAACTTCGCCCATAATGTTTTCTAACAGTAACTTAAGAATTTTTCATCTCTACCAGACACTATTGTTCTAGGCATTCCATGCAACATAACAATTTCTTTAAAGAGCAAATCAGCAATATGAGATGCATCATCAGTTTTATGACATGCAATAAAATGTGCCATTTGAGAAAACCTATCCACAACCACAAAAATCGAATCCCTATCTTTCCTTGTTCTAGGCAACCCTAAAACAAAGTCCATAGAAATATCTACCCAAGGGTGGTTGGGTATAGGAAGTGGCATGTACAACCCATGTGGTTGCAGCCGTGATTTATATTGCTTACATTTAATGCATCTATCACAAATTCTTTCTACAACTCTTTTCATATGTGGCCAATAAAAATGCTCTTGTAGAACAGCTAAGGTTTTAGCTATTCCAAAGTGTCCCATTAATCCCCCACCATGAGATTCTCTAACACGTAAATCACGCAAAGAATAACTTGGCACACAAAGTTTAGTTTTCCTAAACAAGAATCCTTTAAATCTATAAAACTTTCCCTCAGCATGCCTTTCACAAAGTTTGTAAATTTCACCAAAGTCATGATCTAAAGCATATTATTCTTTAATTTATTCAAAACCAAGTAATTTAGCATCCAAAGTAGAAAGTAATACATACCTACGGGATAATGCATCAGCTACAATATTTTTCTTGCCTTGCTTGTAGCAAATAACATAGGAAAATGTTTCAATAAATTCCATCCACTTGCCATGGTGCCTATTAAGCTTTCCTTGTCCTTTTATGTGCTTCAAGGACTCATGATCTATCTGAATCACAAACTCTTTAGGCCGTGTGGTGACTTTATCTTCAAACTTGGGCTGATTTGGTTTCCATGTGGATGGGCTTGCTTTTCAAGTGTGTTGAGCAATACTAGGTCTTGTGGTACCCCTCCTTTTGAGTTGTTGCTCTACTTTGATGGCCATGTGCAGCATCTCCTCAATCTCCACATAATGGTGCAAGTCCACTTGATTTGCTATTTCCCTATTCAAACCAGTCAAGAAATGTGCCATTGTAGCCTCCCTATCCTCCTCAACATTAGCCCTCATTATAAGGATTTCTATCTCCTTATAATAATCCTCCACACATCTATTTCCTTGAGACAAGCTTTGTAATTTCTGAAAAATGCTCCTATAGTAATGGCTAGGTACAAAATGCTTCCTCATCAAAGCCTTCATCTCCTCCCATGTATCTATAGGTCTTTCTCCTACTTGCCTCCTAGAAAGCGTCTCTTTGTCCCACCATCCAATAGCATAGTCCGTGAATTCAACAGCGGCTAATTTCACCTTTTTTGCCTCGGAGTAGTTCTGACAATCAAATACCATCTCAATCCTCTTCTCTCACTCGAGATATGCTTCTGGATCACTTTTACCTTGGAATGATGGTATTTTCATCTTAATTCCTCCATAGTCACTGCCTCGGTCTAACCTCTCTCTCCCACGGAATTGGTTGGTTCCCGAACCAATGTCTTCCTCTTCTTCCTCATAGTCATCTCCCATGCATTCCCGTTCTTCCCTTCTTGGAGTATTTCTTCCTCTACCACATCCATGAGCAAACCTTTGTGGAGGTTGTGGCTGCGGTGTTTGGATTGATGATTCCATCCTATCTAACCTATCATCGATCTGCCCCATCTCCAACCGTAGTGCTCTTTGAAGTTCTCCCACCATGGCTTGAATATGTATAACTTCGGATTAGCCACACCTAGAGCTTCATCCATGCTTTCTTTGCTTTTGTCTTGTAACATGATTTTTCTGCAAAATTTGTTAGTAAAAAACAAAGGCCTCACAACACTGTCTCATGTGTCTTGCTCAAATTCAAGGTCACTCATGTTTGTACTCTAGTTATAGTTCGGCTTTGACCCTCTATAATTCTCTCCTTTCTTGCCTTTTACCACTCTAGTAATTCTATTTGGTTCTTTGCAAACTAATTTCAAACTAAAACAAACTAGCAAGTAACAATCCAAATAGTCCTACCAAACAGTTATGAAAATAAGGATAAAAAAACAAATAGAATGAAAAGTAATAAGAAAAAGGCAACGATGAAAGCTCAACAATATATTTAGCAAGAACAAAAGAAACTAGAATGTGAGTAACAAATTGGAATGAGATTTACAAAATGGAATCAGTGAATGTTCAACAAACCTTATCTTCGGTATTGATTTTGGCTTGTTTTTGGTGCTCTTCAAATCAACTAAAAAAAAATTTCACTGCTTGGTTTCTCTTGAAATCTTAATAATTCAATGCCACAAACCACAAGAACAATAATTTTTTTTTTTTGTTCAACAAAAAGAACAAGCTTTATAAACTAAAGAAACCTCAATTGCACAAAACTTCAATGAGAATAGACCAATTCGTTGTCCTCAAGGGTTAAAAGAAATTTGGTTTTTTTTTTTTTTTTTTTTTGGTTTATGACTATTTGGTTTGGTATGATCAGATGAGTGAAGAATGAAGAAGAACAAACAAAAGAAAAGATGCAAAGAAGAATGCAATGACCAAACGGATGAGACAACAAAAAAAATAAAAGAAAACGAAGAACAAAGAACAAAATAATGAGAATAAAGATAGATAGATCAAACCTGTAATTAGAAACTAGCTCTGATACCAAATTGATATGAACCTAGAGCAACCTGTCTCTAAACCCGTAACAAAGATTGAATTAGGACGGTCTAATTACAAGTTATCAATGGAAGACCTCTACCCATTACCAATATTTGAGGTAAGAACCTTGATATAGTGAAGATGCCACAATAAGGCGCGGAATAACCTATTGATAAGTCGAATTTGAACTCCATAAACAAAGCTTAAAAAAGTTCCATATAGTTCTTAGAGAACCAAGAGAATCACTCTCACTTTGAATCAAAATTGTAATCTCCTCTTTATTCATGACTTTGTGCCTTTAAATAGGCAAAATGAAATACAAAGCTTTCCTAAATTTGCTAAAAGTAAAGGTGCAATAATAATGGATGAAAATTAGGTTTAGGAAACCTAATTTTGATAGGTTTAGGAAACCTAATGTGATTAGGTTTAGGAAACCTAATTCGGTTAGGTTTAGGAAACCTAGTTTGGTTAGGTTTAGGAAACCTAGTTTGGTTAGGTTTAGAAAACCTAATTTAGCTCCTAGTTTCCTAATTTGAATGGCCTTTAATTCTTTGACCAATTCAATTCTAATAAAATTAGGAAAGTAATTTGAAAACCTAGTAATCCAATCAAAACATGAATAAAAATTAATATTTTCCTAATTATAAAATTTGGCCAAGCTTAGTTGGATGCCATGTCACCATATGAAGCCACATCACCATGTTATAGAAGTCCATGCGTTAAACTCTCTTTCACGTTGGCATCCACCATCCCAATCATATGGACCAATTTTAGTTCATCTTCACTAATGAACTTGCTTCCTTGGGTTGTAAACACCTCCTGTATTAAACCATTTAGTGCCTCTTTCAATCTCTTTGCTCGTGCTCGGGTTATTGGTCATGTAGACATTTGAAGTGGATCTAGGTTCCATCTTGAAGGGCATTTGGTCATGTCCTCATCATCGGGTCCATAATAGCTTCCACCATTTGGATGCTTCAAATAGGCTTTGTATCTTCGGATATTGTCAAGCCCTTTTGAGAATTAGTTACTCCTTATATAAAGGCAGCCATGTTGTCCTTAAATCGCTTAGCTTGAGCTCTAGTGCTTGGCCTTCCCTTCATCCGTATCAGATAAACACCCCAGCGGGTTGTCAGTTATGCGGGCATGGGTGGATTCTCATCATATTATACGAAAAATAATACCTAGTTTTCTTAAAAAACTTACGCTTTTCATATGGTTTTTCCAAATTAAGTGGCATAACATTTATAACCAAATAATTAACAATGTCAGCATACTAAGGTACATTAAACACACCATCAGCCCTAAACACTTTCTCATCTGGAAAACATTTTTCTATGTCTCTTCCAACCTAGACAAGTGATCAGCTTCTAGGTTTTCTACTCTGATACGAACCTAGGACGACTTGCTTTTAAACCCGTATTATATTGGCTCGGATCTAATTATGTTCAAGTTCTAATGGTCACCTTGGCCCCTAAACAACCTGTGATTAGAAACCTTGGTATATAGTGAAGACGCCACAATTGGTTATGGATGCCCTATTGATAAGTCAAACTAAAACAACGATTCACTAATGGTGTTTTAAGTGTTCAAAAGAACAAAAAGAGATTCAATCTCGCAAAATAAATTCTGTATATTATCAAAGTTATGTTCTTCCTAAAAAAACAAGCCCTTATATAGGCTAAAAGAAACAAAATAGAACCCTAAAAACAAAAGGTAAACTGGCCACCTATAGGAATTAAGAAACTTGGCCGAATTCTAATACTTCCTAAACTAAGTTTCCTAAACTAAATTTGATTAATTAATTCCTTTATTTTGAATTAGGAATTAATTAATTTACAATGGAAATAATAAACTAATAACTTTCCTAAACTTATTTTTCCAGCAAATAAATAAATAAAAACTAAAAAGTAATGGAAGTTTCCTTAAACAAAAACAGGCCAAATTTGAAGCTGTCCGTACAACCCCTTTTTGAATGCGTTTGAAGCTGCCTTGATTTCATTCCATATCCTTTTATACATATGTATTGAATCCATAAATATTTGGAACCATTTCATACTGCCCATTGTCCATATTTGCACCAAAACTGCTATCCGAGTCCGTATCGGCTTCCACCACCTGGATGTTTAGAATAGGCTTTGTATCTTCGAGTATGGACAAGCTCTGCTGAGAATTGATTACCCCCCATATAAATGCTCCCAGGTTGTCCTTAAATCTCTTAATTTGAGCTCTTGTGATTGGCCTGGTCTTCATCCGTGTTGGGTCAGCACCCCAGCGGGTTATCGGTTGAGCGGACTCGGGCGAAATCACATCATTCCCCTCCTCTTAAAAAGGATTTATTCTCAAATCAAGATCATCACCTGCAGAAAAAAGGAGTTAAATCAGGAACATTAAATGCAGCACTCATGTTATACTCACCCAGTAAATCAAGCTTGTAGGCATTCTTGTTATTCGACTCTAAAACTTGAAAAGATCCGTCCACATGCGGCATAGGCTTGGACTTTTTTTGTTTGGGGAACCTCTTCTTTCTTGAGTGCAGCCAAACCAAATCTCCTGGGTCGAACTGTCACAAAAAATACTAAAAATAAAAATTCATCACACTTTTTAATATTAGCAAATAATATCTCCCAATTTCTCAAATTTCCACCAAGTAAAGCTTTTAATAATGCAGGTAAAGTTCTATACAAGAAAAGCATTTTTAAATTAACATCTTTATAATTCATAACCAGCAATGGTTTCTTACCCAAGATAGCCTTATTAACATCCCTAAAACTCAAAATTATTTTTTTACTTTTTCTTTCTTTTCCTTTCTCTCTTTTGGACACACTCTTTTTACCATCACTTCTGGCTTTTTCTCTTAATTTCTCTCTTTCCGTTTTGTCTTTGTCTTTCCCCTCACCATTGAGTTTAGAATACTTACCTTGGATAGCAAGTTTGGTCTTGACCTCATGGGTAGGTGGTGTAACCATTAGTGCCGCACTAGCCTTCTTTTTGAGCTTCTCGGCTTCCCTCCTTTGTTGCATTTGAAGCTGGTCTCTAAATACCTCCTTTGGAGTTAATGGCTCCAGCTTGACCTTCTTCCCATTAAATTTAAATACAATGGAATTCTCTCTCCCATAGTGCATGGCATTCTTATCAAATCCCCATGGCTTCCCAATAAAATATGACTAGCATGCATAGGTACAACATCACACAATACAACATCCACATGTTTATCTATATTAAATTTTACCTTGGCTTGTTTATTCACTTTTATTTCACCACTATCATTAGGCCATTGTAATCTATAAGGTTTTGGATGTTTAATAGTTGTTAAGCCTAATTTATCAACTACAATGTAGTACTAATTACATTTGTACAACTTCCACTATCAATAATCATACTACAAATCTTGCCTTGAATTCCACATCGGGTGTGGAAGATATTCTCTCTTTGGATTTGTTCCTCAACTTTGTATACAGTAAGCACTCATCTTGCAACTAAGCTCAAGTCAGCCCTTGAAGGTTGGAGTGTTTTGGTTTCCTCATGTTCATCCTTTCCACATTCTTCATCATCCAATTCAGCCTCTCCCCCACTTTCTTCACTTTCGGATTCTAGCTCACCATTGCCTTTCAACACCATAATCCTTCTATTCGGGCATTGGCTAGTGATGTGCCCTTGTCCCTGGCACTTAAAACAAATAGTTTCTCTAGATCTTGAAGGTTTAGGATCAGATTTTACCTCATGTTTAGGTGCTTGGATAGATTTGGCTTTGGACTCCCTTTTTGGCCGACTGGAGCTTTCTTCACCTAGTTTCGATTTTTGTCTTACTTCAAAGATGGGATTACTTCTCCAAGCACTTGGATTTGATCTTCCACTGTTAGAAACTCCTCTAAACCGTTAGCCTACACCCCTCCTCTTGAATTGATGCTCTAATTTAATAGCCACATGTAACATCTCTTCCAATTCTACATGTTGCTGCAGTTCTAATTGGTTGGCTATCTCACGATTCAAACCACCAGGGAATCTTGCCATGGTTGCTTCTCTATCCTCATTTATGTTTAATCTCATCATAAGCATCTCCATCTCCTTGTAATAATCCTCCATGGACATACTTCCTTGAGATAGGGATTGAAGCCTTTGATGCAACAACCTATGATAATGTGATGGTACAAACCGCTTCCTCATGGCTCTCTTCATTTGGCGCCATGTAGTGATCAAGTCATCACCAACTCTCCTTCGGGTGTTTTGCTTATTGGTCCACCATTGGAGTGCGTAATGACCAAACTCCATTGCTGCCATCTTCACCTCCTTGGCCTCCGAATAATGATGACAATAAAAAATCATCTACATTCTCTCTTCCCATTCCAAATATGCTTCCGGATCACTTTTACCCATGAATGGTGGGATGTTTGCCTTGATGTTGCCAAGATCATCATCTTCATTCCTTGCTGGTCTCCCATGGATTAGCCTTTCTTGAGGTTCAAAAATTTCATCAAACCCTTCATCCAAGTCATCTCCATAGTTACTTCCCTCAAATTCCTCTCTTGGTCGCCCTTGGCCTCCTCGACCTCGACCTCCATGAGCATCTAACCTATCCATCTTTTGATCTAAATGGTCAAATCGGGCATTCAACTGCTGTAATTGCTCTAATATAGCCCTCATGTCCGTTTGGTCACCACTCCCCATAGCTCGGAAATCACCTTTAAATCCTACGGACTCCTCTTCATTAATTTTCAAAGGTGGATCTCCTCTTCTCACCCTTGAATCTGCCATGTTAGTATGAATAATACAAAAATAAAATAAATTCTCACCAGATTCACTCCCTCACGTGTTTCACTCAATATAAGAAGTCGACACTCGTGTTTGCACACTAATTTTGGCTTTTAACCCTCTTTTGTGCTTACACTCTCTTGTCTTTTTCCTCTCAGTGAATTATCTCAAAGTTCTAATTAAAACACCCAAAAAACAGCAATTAGATCACAAGTATGTCTTAATTTAACTTATCAACAAAATAGTAGAAAAAATTAGGCGATACCGAAAGAATTCAACAAAACCTAGCTTTTGACTTTTCTAGGCAAAATAAAGCAAATTAATGAGAAAACTTTGGAATTTTGAAGAACTAGACCAGATGGTAAGAGATTAAGGATTCAAGAGTAAAATTTAGGAAAAAGAATTTCAAACTCAAACAAGAATCAAATCGAACAAAAATATGGAATAATGTTGGTTGTTGTTCCTGTAATTCAAGTTTTGTATCAATTCCTTTATCTAATTTTAATCCAAATAATTTAAACACCCAAAATTCAAATATCCAGCAAAAAAATAACTCTCCAGCAACTCTAAATAATGAATAACTATGCAACAATTCAGCAACTCCAATAATTTCCAACAAACAAATTTCAACACCAACAAACCGAAAAAAATTTTCTTTAGTTTTTTTTTTATTCGGCTTTTCTTGTTCTTTTTTTTGTTTTCACTCACAGATTATAAAAAAAATTGCAGTAGCAATAATCAACACAAAAATTTCAATTCCAATACCAAATAATAACCAAACCCATGACCTCCAACAAGATACAAAAGTGCAGTTTTTTTATTTTTTTGTTTTTAAATATGTTGCCGCAAACCCTTCTTTTTTTTTTTTTTTTGAATATATGAATGCAAATATTTAAGACTAAAACAGCAAAGAAAAATCAACAAAAACCAAAATTAACAAGAACAATGATGAAAAACAACCAACAAATTAGGAAACAAAAATACGATAAAACTAGAAAATCCTAATTCAACTAGGAATGAAATTTTTTTTTTTTTTTTAACATGCAGAACATGTATGGGATGGATGCAACCTTAACCTAATGCTTAAATTGCAGAATAACACAAAAACAAATAAAGCAAATAAAGATAGATCAAACTTGAACAAAATTTGGCTCTGATACCCAATGATACGAACCTAAGACGACCTGCTCCTAAACCTGTATTATATTAGCCCGGATCTAATTATGTTCAAGTTCTAATGGTCACCTTGACCCCTAACCAACCTATGATTAGAAACCTTGGAATATAGTGAAGATGCCACAATAGGTTACGGATGCCCTATTGATAAGTCAAATTAAAACAACCATTCACTAATGGTGTTTTAGGTGTTCAAAAGAACAAAGAGAGATTCAATTTCACAAAATAAATTTTGTATATTATCAAAGTTATGTTCTTCCTCAAAAACAAGCCCTTATATAGGCTAAAAGAAACAAAATAAAACCCTAAAAACAAAAGGTAAAACTGGCCACCTATAGGAATTAAGAAACTTGGCCGAATTCTAATACTTCCTAAACTAAATTTGATTAATTAATTCCTTTATTTTGAATTAGAAATTAATTAATTTACAATGGAAATAATAAATTAGTAACTTTCCTAAACTTATTTTTCCAGCAAATAAATAAATAAAAACTAAAAAGTAATGGAAGTTTCCTAAAACAAAAAGTAAAAACAAATTAGGAAACTAAAATACTAGCTTTTTGACTAAGTTGACTTTGACCAATCTTTGATCAATTTGAACTCCAAATCAGCTTCAATACACTTTTTAGGATGCCAAATAACTGAATATGAAGTCCCACACATTACCCATGCTTGGAAGAGGAAGAAAAAGCCAACTCAGCAAAACACAATAAAGCCAGCACAAAATACAGTAAAAAAAGGCCAAATTTGAAGCTGTCCGTACAACCCCTTTTTGAATGCCTTTGAAGATGCCTTGAAATCATTCCATATCCTCTTAGACATATGTATTGAATCCATAAAGATTTGGAACCATTTCATGCTGCCTGTTGTCCATATCTGTTCTTCTTTGCATCCTAACCCTTGTTGTCGACGGCTTGGCGTGTTTTCATTGAAGTTTGGTGCGATTTGGATAACTATAGTTTGATAAAGATTGTTATTATTACTTGACCGCAACCAAAAAAAAAAAAAAAGAAAAGAGGTAGTGAAAGTCTTTTTGGTTGATTTGAGAAGCACAAAAAAGAAGCCAAAATCAATACCAAAAATAAGGTTTGTTGAATATTCACTAATTCCAATTTGTTCTTAACATTCTAGTTTCTTACGTTTATGCCAAATTTCTTGCTGAAAACCAAATCTATCATCGTTGCCTTTTTCTTGTTAGTTTTTCTTAGCTTTTCTTTCATAACTGTTTGATAGGTTTATTTGGATGGTTACTAGCAATAGTTTGATTTAGTTTGAAAACAGTTTGCAAAGAACCAAATGGAATTACTAGAGTGGTTAAAGGAAAGAGAGGTGAGAATTATAGAGGGTAAAAGCCGAACTATAACTAGAGTACAAACACGAGTGAATTGAGACCTTTAATTTGAGTGAAACATGTGAGGGAGTGTTGCAAGGTCCTTTTTTTTACTAACAAGTTTTGCAAGAAAAAAAAAATCATGTCACAAGACCAAATCAAAGAAAGCCTCAAAGGAACTTCAGGTGTGGTTTATCCGAAATTATACATTCAAGCCATGGTGGGAGAACTCCAAAGAGCATTACGGATAGAGACCAGGCAAATCCATGATAGGTTGGATATGATGGAATCATCAATCCAAATGCCACAGTAATAACCACCATAAAGGTTCACTCATGGTTGTGGTAGAGGAAGAAATTCTCCAAGGGGGGAAGATTTGGAACAAATGGGAGATGACTATAGGGAAGAAGAAGAAGAAATTAGTTCAGGTACCAACCAATTTCGTGGGAGAGAGAGATTAGACTAAGGCAATGATTATGATGGAATTGAGATGAAAATACCATTATTCCAACGTAAAAGTGATCTTGAAGCTTATCTTGAGTGGGAGAAGAGGATTGAGATGGTATTTGATTGTTAGAACTATTCGGAAGCTAGAAACGTTAAATTAGCCGCTGTTGAATTCACAGACTATGCTATTAGATGGTGGGATAAAGAGATACTTTTTAGGAGGTGAGCGAGTCAAAGACCTATAGATACATGGGAGAAGATGAAGGCTTTGATGAGGAAGCGTTTCGTACCTAACCATTACTACAGAAGCATTTTTCAGAAACTACAAAGCATGTCTTAAGGAAATAGGAGTGTGGAGGACTATTATAAGGAGATGAAAATCCTTATGATGAGGGCTAATGTTGAGGAGGAAAGGGAGGCTACAATGGCATGTTTCTTGGCTGGTTTGAATAAGGAAATTGCAAATGAAGTGGATTTGCATCATTGTGTGGAGATTGAGGAGATGTTGCACATGGCCATCAAAGTAGAGCAATAACTCAAGAGGAGGGGTACCACAAGACCTAAACACTTAGAAAGCAAGCCCATCCACATGGAAACCAAATCAGCCCAAGTTTGAAAATAAAGCCACCACACAGCCTAAATTCGAAGCTAAGCCCGAACGATCCTCATCCAAGCAAGTATGTAAATCCGATTCATCTACAACTAGATATCAAGATATCATGAGCTTGAAATGTCAAGGTATGGGTCATATTGGAAGTCAATGTCCAAATAAGAGGGTCATGGTGATTCGGGAAAATGGAGAAATTGAATCTGAAGAGGAAGAGTCAGATAATGAATCCATGCCACCATTGAAGGATGCTGGTGATGAAGACAAAGATGACTACAAATATCTGGTTCGTGGGGACTTATCATTGGTTGTTAGGAGAGTTGTTACTATGTACAAAGATGCAAAGGAAGTGGAACGGGAGAACATCTTTCATATTAGGTGCAAAGTCAAGGATAAGGTATGTAGTATGATTATTGGTGGTGGAAGTTGTACTAATGTTGCTAGTGTTATTATGGTTGAAAAACTAGGTTTATCCACTATGAAGCATTAAAAACCATATAAGCTACAATAAGCAAGTGAAGATTGCATTCCCTATGAGTGATTATGAAGATGATGTTATTTGTGATGTGGTGCCAATGCAAGCTTGCTTTTGGGACGACCATGGAAATTTGATAAAGATACTAACCACCATGGTAGCACTAAGAAGATTATCTTTTAACTTCAAGGGTAAACGAGTGGTGCTTATGCAAATGACTCGTAAATAGGTTTTTGATCATCAATTGGCTCTACAAAGGAGGGAGGCCAAAAAGCTTAAAGAAAAGGCTAGTATAGCACCCACAGCTTCAAAACTATTCAAGGGAATAAGTGTTCTAAACTAAAATTAGAGGGGAAAGAAAGAGAGAAACAAAAGAGTGTGAGAAAGTTTGAAAAAGCCGAGTATGAGAGAAAATAAAATTTTTATGTTAGCTTAGGTGAGCTTTGATGTGTAAAATCAACTCGCAAGCACACGAATCGTTTTCAAGTAATAAAGTGGAAAAATAGAGTTGTCATACCCAAGGGATTAAGAATTAAGTATCAAAGATAATTAGATTTTAATAATATTTGAACTAACAATTAAGGTGGCAATTGAAAACCACATAAACTAAATTAAACAAAAGATTTCAATTAAAATTAGATCAATTTCAAGTAAGAGAGAGAATTGAATAATTATGAATACTAGGGCATTTGATTTCACCACTAACTATTCCAATTTAATTATTTAAATATGTGAATTTAATTAACTAGTAATTTTGTTAACCATACTTAATCACAAAATTAATCAAAAGTAGTTTCCACTCACAATTGATAATATTCACATAACGTAATTTATTCCTTCCGGTCTACAAATTAAATCATGCAAATTGATTAAGCATAGATTAAGCAAATATTATGGCATGGGACATAACTATTTTCCAATCAATTATGCATTCATGCAAATCATTGGAGATCCATAATATTATCCTTTTCCAAGCTCAAATCTTATTAAAATCATTCATTCCTTCCGGCCTATGAAAGCATTAAGCATACCAATGATTTATTAACAAAACATATTACTAATTAAATAAAACTTAACATATATTAAAATAATTAGACCTTCATAGTTAGGGCTCCATCATAGCCCTAGCTATGAAAATTAGTTCATGGAAAAAATAAATTCAACAGTCATAATTATTAAAAATAATAAGGTTCACAACTAAAGAGAAAAAATATGAGAATAATAACTATTGAAGAAATCCTCCTCCAGAAGCTCTCCAAGTCGTAGCCTTCTTCGCCAAGCAAGCCCACGTCTCTATGCCTCCTCCAAGCTTTTCAATTGATCTCCCAAAATACTAAAACTTTAAAACCCTAGAACCCTTAAGAGAACCTTAGAATCTCCTAAAATTTGGTTTGTTTCTATTTAAGCCTCTTAAAAGCTCTTAAATAACTCTCTAAACTTGTATATCTCCTTTCAATGTGATGAGAGCTCTATATATACGACCTTGGAAACCTTTTTCTCTCTTTATTTTCAATGTGGGAGCCTTGGAAGATACCTTTTTTAGGCCATGAAGAGGGTTGGGCGAATTTCATGTATAAAAAGAAAACTTGATATTACATGCTCTCTACTACTTTCCTTTTAACTAATTCCTCCTAAAAAAATAGTTAATTAATCTAATTTACCCTTAATGAAGCATGTGACATGACATGTGCCTCATTAATGATAAATTAACCAATTATTACCACTTGTCTTTATCTTGACCCTTAAATTGTCTTGATTCCCTCTTTTGATCAATGGTAGAGATTTAACTAGAATATTCTTTTTTATAAATTCCAAACTTTAAATGACGATAACTCTTTACTTACACCTCGAAATCCAAAAATAACAAGACATTTGAAATCCTCAGATCGTGATGATTCATATGACATCCACTTGTATCATGAAATTCCCGATAGAATCTTTATGGAATCTTTAAGGTATCTTTTTGGAATCTTTTTATTGCTTAGTCCGTTCGAGCTCAAATCTTGCTTCCCACCATAATTTGACCCAAGGAATCCATTTTTATGGTTTATTTCTTAAAATTCTTCCTCTTTCACCTAGATTAAGAAAAATACATTATTAAGTATCTTTCCATAACAAATTAACACAAACTAACAAATATTAGGCTATAAATATGGCATAAAATCATCAAATTTTTAGACCTAACAAGCTTAAAAAGGCATTTGTGGTTAATAAACCTATGCTGAACATGATTTATAAAGATGTTTATTTAAAGATATTTCTGTTGTATAGACCTTTATCTGCATTATTAAGAGCTTTACTTAGTGGAAATTTAAAAATTTGGGAGAGATTATTTTCCAATATTTAAAAGTGTGATTTTTGCCGACATGAGCTTGTATTTCTAGGATTGCTTATGATAGTGTTTGACCAGGAGATTTGGTTTGGCCGCACCTAAGAAAAGAGAGGTTTCTAGAGCAACGAAAGTCGAAGCTTATGCCGTGTTGGGATGGAGCAGATTAATGAAAATGCTTACAAAGTTGATTTACTAGGTGGATATAATGTAAGTGCTACTTTTGATGTTGCTGATTTATCCACTTTTTGTGCAAGTGATGATTTGAGGACAAATCTTTTTCAGGAGGAGGAGAATAATGAGGACATGACTAGGAGCACAATTAAGATGGAGTCGAGAGCCACTTTAAATCTCTACGGGACCAATAACCAGGGTTAGAGCAAAGAGGTTTAAACAAGCACTAAATGGTTTAATCTAAAAGATGTTCACATATCAAGGAAGCATGTTCATTACTGAAGATGAACCAAAATTGGTCCATATGCTTGGAACGGTGGATGCCAACATGAAAGAGAGCTTAATGCAAGGAATCCTACAACATGGTGATGTGGCAAGTTTTGATGATATGGATGGTGATATGGCGTCTTATGGTGAAATGACACTTTTGCCCCGTGGAGGTTGATATGTGCCTACATGGCTTCCAACTAAGCTTGATCGAATTTTATGATTAAGAAAACATTAAGTTTTATTTATGTCTTGATTGGATTTTGGCATGTTGTCTATTTACTTTCCTAATTTAGCTTTTATTAGGTTTTCAAATTATTTTGCTAATTTTATTAGAGTTGAATTGGTCAAAAAATTAAAGGTCATTCAAATTAGGAAACTAGTAGCCATATTAGGTTTCCTAAACCTAATCAAATTTAGTTTACTAAACCTAATTTTTAGCCACCTTTATTATTAGTAAATTTAGGAAAGCTTTGTAACCTATTTTACCTATTTAAAGGCACATAAATCATGAATAAAGAGCAGATTACAATTTTGATTCAAAGCGAGAGTGATTCTCTTGGTTTTCTAAGAACTATATCGAACTTTTTTGAGCTTTGCTTGTGGAGTTCAATTTTGACTTATCAATAGGTTATTCCACATCGTATTGTGGCGTCTTCACCATACAAAGGTTCTTACCTCAAATATAGGTAATGGGTCAAGGTCTTCCATTGATAACTTGTAATTAGATAGTCAATCTCACCACAAACCACTTCCTTAGGAATAGGATTAAGCCTCCTTTGGTGTTCTACAGCTGGTTTATGGTCTTCCTCCATAAGTATTTCATGCATACAAATAGAAGGGCTAATACCCTTAATATCAGCTATAGTCCAACCTAGTGCAGTTTTATGTTCCCTTAAGACTTCTAGAAGCTTGGCTTCTTGGTCCTTACCAAGGGCGAATGAAATTATTACCGGAAGGGTATTTTTAAATCCTAGAAAAGTATATTTTAAATGACTAGGTAGTGGCTTCAAATCAATTACAGGTGGGTGCTCCACACTCGGTATCTTTCTAGGTCCACTCCCATCTAAATCCTCAAACTTTCCAACATAATCTACCTCACAGTGGGTGGCTGTATCTATGATGTTACACTCTTGTTTTTCTTCTTCTTCATATGGTCCAAATAACTCACTCAATCCTAAGGATTACTTTCCTTTGTTGTATCATTTACCAATTCATCACATTCATCAACAAGACAACAAGAAGAAATTTCATCAAGAGTAGGAAATTTAACAACATTAAGGATTTGAAAACTTACCTCCTCATTGAGTACTCTAAGTGTTGCCTTTGTTGAACATCAATGAGGGCACGCTCGGTTGCTAAAAATGGTCTTCCAAGAATGATTGGAATGTTGTCATCTTCCTCCATGTCAAGTATCACAAAGTCCGCAAGGAATTTAAACTTACCTTTACAAGTACATCCTCCAGTATTCCCCTTGGCCTTTTGATGCTTCGATCGGCCATTTGAAGAGTCATTGTGGTAGGCTTCACATCTTCCACTTCAAGCTTCCTATAAATGCTATATGGTAGCAAATTAATACTAAATTAATACTAGCACCTAAATCACAAAGAGCCATAAAATTATAATGTCCAAGGTTACATGGGATATCAAAGCTTCCCAGATCCTTTAACTTGGGTGAAATCCTAAGGTGTAACCTAGCACTACCCTCCTCATTCAAAGCTACTAACTCATAATTCTCTCACCTCCTCTTATTTAACAATATCTCCTTCAAAACCTTAACATAGGAAGGCATTTCTTCTAAGGCATTTATGAAAGGGATATTTACATGCAATTGCATAAATACATCAAGAAACTTTTAAAATTGATTATCTAACCTTGCATTCCTAAACTTAGATGGAAAAGGTGGAGGTGGGGTCTTCTTACAGGCTTTGTTCTCCTCATCTTTGTCATTCTTGTCAATAGGTTTGCTTCAACTTTCTTTGATCCAATTGGTGAGCTCTCGGCCTCTCTTGCTGTGGTGGTATGTACTTTGTTGGTGGGACTTAATGGCATCACTGGAACCTTCATCTTTTCTCTTATCAGCCTCATTATGCTCCACATTTGATTTTGAGTTGTCATGTGTGGCCAAGTGTGATGTTGAGTCTATGAGGCTCTTCTCATCTTCATCATCAAGAATCACCATCCCTTTTTCACTTTCTTTAGGCTCGGATAATTGCTTTCCACTTCTTAATGTAATGGCTTGACTCTACTCCTTTGGGTTCTTCTCTGTTTGGCTTGGTAAAGTTCTTTGACTTCTTTGGATTTGAGTTACTAATTGACCTATTTGGTTATCCAAGCTTTCGATTACAGCCCTTTGGTTATTGAATATTTGACTATGGTTTATGAATTGTTGCTCAGTTCTCTACATGAAAGAATTAGTATTATTAGATAACTCTTTCAAGGATTTTTCATGAAGAAAATTGAGTTTTTGATACGAACCTAGAGCTATCTACCTTTAAACCTGTAACAAATATTGAATGAGACCGTTTCATTACAAGTTATCAGTGGAAGACCTCAATCTGGTATCTATATTTGAGGTAAGAATCTTGGCATGGTAAAGACGCCACAATAGGGTGTGGAATAACCCATTGATAAGTCAAATTTGAGCTCCACAAGCAAAGCTTGAAAAAGTTCGATATAGTTCTTAGAGAACTACGAGAATCACTTACACTTTGAATCAAAATTGTAATCTGAATTTTATTCATGACTTATGTGCCTTTAAATAAGCAAAATAAATTACAAAGCTTTCCTAAATTTGCTAAAAATAATGATGGAATAATTATGGATGAAAATTAGGTTTAGAAAACCGAATTTTGATAGGTTTAAGAAACCTAATTTAGCTCCTAGTTTCCTAATTTGAATGGCCTTTAATTCTTTGACCAATTCAACTCTAATAAAATTAGGAAAGTAATTTGAAATCCTAATAAAAGCTAAATTAGGAAAGTAAATAGGAAACATGCAAAAATCCAATAAAGACATAAATAAAAATAATAATGTTTTCTAATTATAAAATTTGACTAAGCTTAGTTAAATGCCATGCAGGTGCATATCACCCTCCACACGGCAAAAGTGCCATGTCACCATATGATGCCACGTCATCATCCATGTCATCAAAACATGCCACATCACCATATTATTGGATTCCATGCCTTAGGCTTTCTTTCATGTTGGCATCCACCGTTCCAATCATATGGACCAATTTTGGTTCATCTTCAGTAATGAACATTGTTAGGTCTAAAATATTGATGATTTTATGCCATATTTATAGCTTAATATTTGTTAGTTTGTGTTACTTTGTTATGGAAAGATACTTAATTATGTATTTTACTTAATCTAGGTGAAAGAGGAAGAATTTTAAGAAAACAACCATAAAAATGGATTCCTTGGGTCGAATTATGGTGGGAAGCAAGATTTGAGCTCGAACGGACTAAGCATTAAAAAGATTCCAAAAAGATACCTTAAAGATTCCATAAAGATTCTATCGGGAATTTCGTGATGGAAGTGAATGTCATATGAATCATCAAGATCTGAGGATTTCAAATGTCTCGTTATTTTTGGATTTCGAGGTGCGAGCAAAGAGTTATCATCATTTAAAGTTTAGAATTTTTAAAAAATAATATTCTAGTTAAATCTCCACCATTGATCAAAAGAGGGAATCAAGGCAATTTGAGGGCCAAGATAAAAACGAGTGGCAATAATTGGTTAATTTATCGTTATGAGGCACATGTCATGTCACATGCTTCATTAAGGATAAATTAGACTAATTAACTATTTTTTTAGGAGGAATTAGATAAAAGGAAAGTAGTAGAGAGCAAGTAATATACAGTTTCCTTTTTACACATGAAATTCGTCCAACCCTTTTCATGGCCTAAAAAAGGTATCTTCCAAGACTCCCACATTGAAAATAAAGCGAGAACAAGATTCCCAAGGTCCTATATATATAGCCCCCACCACATTGAAGGAAGATATACAAGTTTAGAGAGTTATTTAAGAGCTTTTAGGAGGCTTAAATAGAAACAAACCAAATTTTGGGAGTTTCTAAGATTCTCTTAAGGGTTATAGGGTTTTAAAGTTTTAGACTTTTAGAAGATCAATTGGAGAGCTTGGAGGAGGCAGAGAGACGTGGGCTTGCTTGGAGAAGAAGGCTACGACTTTGAGAGCTCTTGGAGGAGAATTTCTTCAATAGTTTTTATTCTCTTTTCCTTTCTCTTTAATTGTGAATCTTATTATTTTTAATAATTATGGATGTTGAAATTATTTTTACCATGAACTAATTTTCATAGCTAGGGCTATGATGTAGCCCTAACTATGAAGGTTTAATTATTTTAATGTATGTTGAGTTTTATTTAATTAGTAATATGTTTTGTTAATAAATCATTGGTATACTTAATGCTTTCATAGGCCGGAAGGAATGAATGATTTTAATAATATTTGAGCTTGGAAAAGGATAATATTATGGATCTCCAATGATTTACATGAATGCATAATTGATTGGAAAATAGTTATGTCTCATGCCATATTATTTGCTTAATCTATGCTTGATGAATTTGCATGATTTAATTTATAGGCCGGAAGGAATAAATTAGGTTATGTGAATATTATCGATTGTGAGTGGAAACTACTTTTGATTAATTTTGTGATTAAGTGTGGTGAACAAAATTACTAGTTAATTAAATTCACATATTTAAGTAATTAAATTGGAATACTTAGTGGTGAAATCAAATGTCATAGTATTCATAATTATTCAATTCTCTCTCTTACTTGAAATTGATCTAATTTTAATTGATTGCTTTTGTTTAATTTAGTTTATTTAGTTTTCAATTGCCATCTTAAATTTTAGTTCAAATATTACCAAAACCTAATTATCTTTGGTATTTAATTCTTAATCCCTTAGGTACGACAACCCTATTTTTCCACTTTATTACTTGAAAACGATTCGTGCACTAGCGAGTTGATTTTACACATCAAACATGCTTCCTGGATATGTGAACTCCTCTTGGATTAAACCATTTAGTGCTTCTTTAAACCGCTTTGCTCTAGCTTTAGTTATTGGTCCCGTATTGATTTGAATTGGCTCTCGACTCCTTCTTAAGGTGCTCCTAGTCATGTCCTCATCATTATTACTATGACCATGATGATAGTATGTCTATCAAATTGCCACGGACATCCCAAAAGGAAATGACAAGTTTGCATTGGTACCACATCACAAATAACCTCATCTTCATAATCACCAATAAAGAATGCAATCTTCATTTGCCTATTCACCTTCAACTCTCCACAATCATTAAGCCATTGTAGCTTATATGGATCTAGATGCTTCATAGTGGGTAAACCTAGCTTTTCAACCATAGTAACACTAGCAATATTAGAACAACTTCCATCATCAATAATCATACTACATACTTTATCCTTGACTTTGCACCTAGTATGAAAGATGTTCTTCTATTGCACTTCCCTCTCATCTTTGTATACAGTTAGAGCCCTTCTAGCAACCAATGACAAGTCCCCACCAACTGAATACTTGTAATCTTCTTCATCTTCATCACTAACATCCTCCAATGGTGGCATGGATTCATTATCCGACTTTTCCTCTTCAGTTTCAATGTCTCCACTTTCCCAAATCACCATGACCCTCTTATTTGGACATTGGCTCGCAATATGACCCCTGCCTTGACATTTAAAGCACATGATATCTCGATATCTAGTTGAAGATGAATTGGATTTACTTGCTTGGAAGAGGATGATTGGGCCTTGGCTTTGAATTTAGGCCGTGTAGTAGCTTTTTCTTCAAACTTGGGTTGATTTGGTTTCCATGTGATTGGGCTTGCTTTCCAAGTGTTTTGAGCTATACTATGCATTGTGGTACCCCTCCTCTTGAGTTGTTGCTCTACTTTGATGGCCATGTGCAACATCTCCTCAATCCCTACATAACGATGTAAATCCACTTGATTGGCTATTTCCCTATTCAAACCCACCAAGAAACGTGCCATAGTAGCCTCCTTATCCTCCTCAACATTAGCCCTCATCAAAAGGATTTCCATCTCCTTATAATAGTTCTCCACACTTCTATTTCCTTAAGACAAGCTTTGAAGTTTCTAAAAAATGCTTCAATAGTAATGGCTAGGTACGAAATGCTTCCTCATCAAAGCCTGCACCTCCTCCCATGTATCTATAGGTCTTTGACTCACTTGCCTCCTAAAAAGTGTCTCTTTGTTCCACCACCCAATAGCATAGTCTATGAATTTAACAGTAGCTGATTTAACCTTTTTAGCCTCAGAGTAGTTTTGACAATCAAATACCATCTCAATTCTCTTCTCCCACTCGAGATATGCTTTTAGATCACTTTTACATTGGAATGAGGGTATTTTCATCTTAATTCCTCCATAATCATTGCCTCAGTCTAAGCTCTCCCTCCCATGGAATTGATTGCCTCCCGAGCCAATGTCTTCCTCTTCTTCCTCATAGTCATCTCCATTCCTTCCCAATCTTCCCTTCTTGGGGTATTTCTTCCCTTACCACATCCATGAGCAACCTTTGTGGAGGTCGTTGCTGCGGCATTTGGATAGATGATTCCATCCCATCCAACCGATCATGGATCTGCCCTATCTCTAACCATAGTGCTCTTTGAAGCTCTCCCACACTTGGAGTTCCTTCCACACTTTCTTTCCTTTGCTCTTGTGACATTATTTTTCTGCAGAACTAGTTAGTAAAAGGCAAAAGAGGTGAGAATTATAGAGGGTAAAAGCCGAACTATAACTAGAGTACAAACACGAGTGACCTTGAGTTTGAGCGAGAGACTTGATGGAGTGTTGTGAGGTTTTTCTTTTTTCCTAACAAATTTTGTAGAAAAATCATGTCGCAAGACAAAAGCAAAGAAAGCATGGACTCCAGGTGTGGCTGATCTGAAGTTATACATTCAAGCCATGGTGGGAAAACTTCAAAGAGCACTACGATTGGACATGGGCAGATCCATGATAGGTTGGATAGGATGGAATCATCAATCCAAACACTGTAGCCACAACCTCCACAAAGGTTTGCTCATGGACGTGGTAGAGGAAGAAATACTCTAAGAAGGAAAGAATGGGAACGTGTGGGAGATGACTATGAGGAAGAAGAGGAAGACATTGGTTCGGGAACCAACCAATTCCGTGGGAGAGAGAGGTTAGACCGAGGCAGTGACTATGGAGGAATTAAGATGAAAATACCATCATTCCAAAGTAAAAGTGATCCAGAAGCATATCTTGAGTGGGAGAAGAGGATTGAGATGGTATTTGATTGTCAGAACTACTCCAAGGCAAAAAAGGTGAAATTAGTTGCTGTTGAATTCATGGACTATGCTATTGGATGGTGGGACAAAGAAACACTTTCTAGGAGGCGAGCAGGACAAAGACCTATAGATACATGGGAGGAGATGAAAGCTTTGATGAGGAAGCATTTTTTACCTAGCCATTACTATAGGAGCAGTTTTTAGAAATTACAAAGCTTGTCTCAAGGAAATGGAAGTGTGAAGGACTATTATAAGGAGATGGAAATCCTTATGATGAGGGCTAATGTTGAGGAGGATAGGGAGGCTATAATGGCACGTTTCTTGGCTGGTTTGAATAGGAAAATAGCAAATCAAGTGGACTTGCACCATTTTGTGGAGATTGCGGAGATGCTGCACATGGCCATCAAAGTAGAGCAACAACTCAAGAGGAGGGGTACCACAAGACCTAGTATTGCTCAACACACTTGAAAAGCAAACCCATTCACATGGAAACCAAATCAACCCAAGTTTGAAGATAAAGCAACCACACGGCCTAAATTCGAAGTTAAGGCCAAACCATCCTCATCTAAGTAAGTAAGTAAATCCAATTCATCTTCAACTAGAAATCGAGATATCAAGGCAGGGGTCATATTGCAAGTCAATGTCCTAATAAAAGGGTCATGGTGATTTAGGAAAGTGGAGACATTGAAACTGAAGAGGAAGTTAGACAATGAATCCATGCCACCATTAGAGGATGTTAGTGATGAAGATGAAGAAGATTACAAGTATCCAGTTGGAGGGGACTTGTCATTGGTTGCTAGAAGAGCTTTAACTATGTATAACGATGAGAAGGAAGTGCAACGAGAGAACATCTTTCATACTAGGTGCAAAGTCAAGGATAAGGTATGTAGTATGATTATTGATGGAGGAAGTTGTACTAATGTTTCTAGTCTTACTATGGTTGAAAAGCTAGGTTTACCCATTATGAAGCATCCAGAGCCATATAAGCTACAATGGCTTAATGAATGTGGAGAGTTGAAGGTGAATAGGCAAGTGAAGATTGCATTCTTTATTGGTGATTATCAATATGAGGTTATTTATGATGTGGTACCAATGCAAGCTGGTCATTTACTTTTAGGATGTCCGTGGCAATTTGATAGAGATAATAATCATCATGGTCGAACTAATAAGGTTGTCTTCAATATCAAGGGTAAACGAGTGCTGCTTATGCCGATGACTCCTAAACAAGTTTTTGATGATCAATTGGCTTTACAAAGGTGGAGAGAAGCTGAACAACAACACAATCAAATTGTATCCAACCACCAAGAGAAGAAAAAGAGTGGTGAGGATGAGAGTGTGTGTGAAAAAGAAAAGAAAAAGAGTGCAAAACAGAGTGAGATGAAGAAGCTTTTTTGTTGTAGAAAGCCTATGATTGTAATGATGTACAAAGAAGCATATATGAATCATTTAACTAACCCTGATGAATCTGTTTTGCCTAGTTCTATTGTTTCTCTTTTGCAGCAGTTTGATGATGTCTTTTCCGAGGGGATTCCAAGTGGGTTACCACCGATTAGAGGGATCGAACATCAAATTGATTTTGTTCTAAGATCAACAATTCCAAACCAGCCGACTTATAGGTAAGTGAGTTGCTTGAAAAGGGGTATGTTAGATAGAGCATGAGTCCATGTGCTGTACTTATGTTATTAGTCCCTAAGAAAGATGGAACATGGGGAATGTGTGTAGATTGTAAGGCTATTAACAATATAACTGTCAAATATCATCACCCTATTCCTAGGTTAAATGATATGCTTGATGAAGCATGCATGTTTTCAAAAATTGATGTTAAGAGTGGTTATCATCAAATTCTCATGAAGGAAGGTGATAAAAGGAGAACACCATTTAAAACAAAGCATGGTTTGTATGAGTGGTTTGGTTATGCCATTTGGATTAACTAATGCACCTAGCACTTTCATGAGATTAATGAAGTATGTCATGCGTCCATTTATTGGGAAATTTGTGGTTGTTGATTTTGATGATATTCTTGTATATAGTAGAAATTTACGTAAGCACGTAGAGCATCTTAAGATAATTTTAGGAGTGCTTAGGAAGGAAAGATTATTTGCTAATCTTAAGAAGTGTGATTTTTGCAAAGATGAACTTGTATTTCTAGAATTTGTTGTGAAAGTGTTTGACCCAGGAGATTGGGTTTGGTTGCACATAAGGAAGTCGAGGTTTCCAAAACAACGAAAGTCTAAACTCATGCCGCGTGGAGATGATCCATTCCAATTATTGGAGAGACTTAATGACAATGCCTACAAGTTGGATCTTCCAGGTGAGTATAATGTGAGTGCAACTTTTAATATCGCTGATTTATCTCCTTCTTATGTAGATGACAATTTGAGGATAAATCCTTTTCAAGAGAAGGGGAATGATGAGGACATGACCAAGAGCCTTCAAGATGGAGCCTAGATCCACTTCAAATGTTTACAGGACCCATAACCCAAGCAGGAACAAAGAGATTGAAAGAGACACTAAATGGTTTAATCTAGGAGGTATTTACAACCAAAGGAAGCAAGTTCATTAGTGAAGATGAACTAACATTGGTCCATATGATTGGGACAGTGGATGCCAGCATGAAAGAGAGTTTAGCGCATGGACTTCTACAACATGGTGATGTGGCATCATATGGTGACATTGCATCCAACTAAGCTTGGCCAAATTTTATAATTAGGAAAATATTAATTTTTATTTGTGTTTTGATTGGATTTTGGCATGTTGCCTATTTACTTTTCTAATTTAGTTTTTATTAGGTTTTTAAATTACTTTCCTAATTTTATTAGAGTTGAATTGGTCAAAGAATTAAAGGTCATTCAAATCAGGAAACTAGGAGCTAAATTAGGTTTCCTAAACCTAATTTTCGTCCATTATTATTCCACCTTTCCTTTTAGCAAATCAAGGAAAGCTTTGTAACTTATTTTTCCAATTTAAAGGCACATAAGTAGTGAATAAAGTGGAGATTACAATTTTAATTCAAAGTATGAGTGATTCTCTTGGTTCTCTAAGAACTATATCGAACTTTTTCAAGCTTTGCTTGTGGAGTTCGAATTCGACTTATCAATAGGTTATTCCACACCCTATTATGGTGTCTTCACTATACCAAGGTTCTTACCTCAAATATAGGTAACGCATCGAGGTCTTCCATTGTTACAGGTTTAGAGGCAGGTCGCTCTGGGTCCGTATCATTCAAGGTCTCAATTCACTCGTGTTTGCACTCTAGTTATAGTTCGGCTTTTACCCTCTATAATTCTCACATCTCTTGCCATTTACAACTCTAGAAATTCTATTTGGTTCTTTGCAAACTAATTTCAAACTAAAACAAACTAGCAAGTAATAATCCAAATGGACCTACCAAACAGTTATGAAAATAAGGCTAAAAAGACAAATAGAATGAAAAGTAACAAGAAAAAGACAACCATGAAAGCTCAACAAGAAATTTGGCACAAACAAAAGAAACTAGAATGTGAAGAACAATTTGGATTGAGATTTGCAAAGTGGAATTAGTGAATATTCAACAAACCTTATTTCGGTATTGATTTTGGCTTGTTTTTGGTGCTCCTCAAATCAACCAAAAAAAATTTCACTATCTGGTTTCTCTTGAAATCTCAATAATTCAATGCCACAAACCATAAGAATAAGAAAAAGAAAATTTTAAGAATGAATTCTTGTTCTTTTTTTTTTTGTTCCTTTTTTGTTCTTTTTTTTTGTTTTTTTTAATAAGATCTGATCGGAATGAATGAAGAAGAACACAAAAACATAATGCAAAGAAAAACACAGCAACGTAGCAACCCAAATGTAAAGAACAACCAAAGAAATCAAAAATGCAAATTTCTAACCTGATGCTAAAAATCACCAAAAAAGGCCAAGAAAAGCAAGAAACAATATAAAAGAAATAGATAGATCAAACCTGTAATTAGAAACTAGCTCTGATACCAAATTGATACGAACCTAGAGCGACCTGCCTCTAAACCCGTAACAAAGATTGAATTAGACTGTCTAATTACAAGTTATCAGTGAAAGACCCCAACCCATTACCTATATTTGAGGTAAGAACCTTGGTATGATGAAGACGCCACAATAGGGTACGGAATAACCAATTGATAAGTTAAATTTGAACTCCACAAGCAAAGCTTGAAAAGTTTGATATAGTTCTTAGAGAACCAAGTGAATCACTCTCACTTTGAATCAAAATTGTAATTTGATTTTTATTCATGACTTTTGTGCCTTTCAATAGGCAAAATAAATTACAAAGCTTTCTAAATTTGCTAAAAATAATGATGGAATAATATGGACGAAAATTAGGTTTAGAAAACCTAATGTAGTTAGGTTTAGGAAACCTAATGTGATTAGGTTTAAGAAGCCTAACTTAGCTCCTAGTTTCCTAATTTGAATGGTCTTTAATTCTTTGACCAATTAAACTCTAATAAAATTAGAAAAGTAAATTAAAATCCTAATAAAACTAAATTAGGTAAGTAAATAGGCAACATGCCATAATCCAATCAATATATAAATAAAAATTAATGTTTTCCTAATAATAAAATTCGGCCAAGCTTAGTTGGATTCCATGTCACCATATGATGCCACGTCACCATCCATGTCATCAAAATGTGCCACATCACCATGTTGTAGAAGTCCATGCGTTAAGCTCTCTTTCACATTGGCATCCATTATCCCAATCATATGGACCAATTTTAGTTCATCTTCAGTAATGAACTTGCTTCCTTGGGTTGTAAACACCTCCTGGATTAAACCATTTACTACTTCTTTAAACCTATTTGCTCATGCCCTGGTTATTGGTCCCATAGAGTTTTTAAGTGGCTCTCAACTCCATCTTGGGGTGCTCCTGGTCATGTCCGCATCAGTTCTCTATATTCATGCATTCACTCTTTGATCTGATGGCCATATCTTGTTTTATGCAGAACCAATTAAAAGTCTCCATGAGAATGCTTTTCAATGAAGGTAATGATTATTTTACCTTGTAACATTGTATTTAATTCGTTAGACATAAAATTCCCCTAATATATTAGATGGACATACAATTATTGGATTGAATTTTGTCTTCTTACAAACGATAATTTATACAGTTAAACCATGAAAATGTTAAAATTCTCTACTTGATTATGTGCCTTCGCTTGTATATGAATGGTGCAAGTCTTCTTTGGTAATATGGTTTCCCAAATTGGTTTACTGCATGAATAGTTATGAAAACAAATCAATTATTTTATTTTTTATTTTTTATTTTTTGTAACTTTTTTGCTGTCAAATTGATCTGCTACATGGATGCTAGACGATTTATCTACTGAATTATGTATAGGGCATAGATTATCAGTATAATTATAATATTTGACTATGATTTGTTTTTATTTTTATGGATGTTATCTTCTTGAATGTGATGTGATTTTTTATTATGTTTTAATGGACCAATCATGCCCTATCCAATTTTGGGGATTGTAAGGGTCTTTTTGAGGAGAATAGATTGTAAGTGTCATGGTAGCTATTCCTTTAAAATGTGAAATGTATAAGAAAATTTGTACACTATTTTCGTGGTTCATAGTATATTTTTTTACTCTAATAGGGTCTCTCCAAGTTATTCTTTTGGATATACAATTCTTCTGGCTCTTTTTCTAATGAAGACATGACAAGAAGCACCCCAAGATGGAGTCTAGAGCCACTTCAAATCTCTACGGGACCAATAACCAGGGCACGAGCAAAGAGGTTTAAAGAAGCACCAAATGGTTTAATCCACGACGTGTTCACTTCCCAAGAAAGCAAGTTCATTACTAAAGATGAACCAAAATAGGTCCGTATGATTGGAACAGAGGATGCCAACATGAAAGAAAGCCTAACGCATGGAATCCAACAATATGGTGATGTGGCACGATTTGATGACATGGATGGTGACGTGGCATCATAATGTGACCTGGTACTTTTGCCATGTGGAGGGTGATATGCGCCTACATAGCATTGGTTGAATTTTATAATTAGGAAATATTAGTTTTTATTTTATGTCTTGATTGGATTTTAGCATGTTGGCTATTTTATTTTCCCAATTTAGTTTTATTAGGTTTTTTTTTAAACTACTTTCCTATTTTTATTAGTAAACTAGGAGATAAATTAGGTTTCCTAAACCTAACCAAATTAGGCTTCCTAAAACTAACCACATTAGGTTTCCTAAACTTAATTTTCATCCATAATTATTTTTAGCAAATTTCAGAAAGCTTTGTAATTTATTTTGCCTATTTAAAGGCACACAAGTCATGAATAAAATGGAGATTACAATTTTGATTCAAAGTAAGAGTGATTTTCGTGGTTCTTTAAGAACTATATCGAACTTTTTCAAGCTTTGCTTGTGGAGTTCAAATTTGACTTATTAACAGGTTATTCCGCACCATATTGTGGCGACTTCACCATACCAAGGTTCTTACCTCAAATATAAATAACGGGTCGAGGTCTTCCATTGATAACATGTAATTAGATGGTCCAAGTTAATCTTTATTACAGGTTTAGGAGCAGGTCATCTGATGTATAAAGTGGAAAAATAGGGTTGTCGTACCTAAGGGATTAAGTATTAAGTATCAAAGATAATTAGGTTTTGATAATATTTGAACTAAAATTTAAGATAGCAATTGAAAACTAAATAATCTAAATTAAACAAAAGCAATCAATTAAAATTAGATCAATTTTAAGTAAGAAAGAGAATTGAATAATTCTGAATACTAGGCCATTTGATTTCACCACTAACTATTCCAATTTAATTACTTAAATATGTGAATTTAATTAACTAGTAATTTTGTTAACCACACTTAATCACAAAATTAATCAAAAGTAGTTTCCACTCACAATTGATAATATTCACATAACCTAATCTATTCCTTCCAATCTATAAATTAAATCATGCAAATTTATCAAGCAAAGATTAAGCAAATAATATGGCATGAGACATAACTATTTTTCAATCAATTATGCATTCATGTAAATCATTGGAGATCCATAATATTATTCTTTTCCAAGCTCAAATATTATTAAAATCATTCATTCCTTCCGGCCTATGAAAACATTAAGTATACCAATGATTTATTAACAAAACATATTACTAATTAAATAAAACTCAACATATATTAAAATAATTAAACCTTCATAGTTAGGGCTACAACATAGCCCTAGCTATGAAAATTAGTTCATGGTAAAAATAATTTCAACATCCATAATTATTAAAAATAATAAGATTCACAATTAAAGAGAAAGGAAAAGAGAATAAAAACTATTGAAGAAATTCTCCTCCAAGATCTCTCAAAGTCGTAGCCTTCTTCTCCAAGCAAGCCCACGTCTCTCTGCCTCCTACAAGCTCTCCAATTGATCTTCTAAACTCTAAAACTTTAAAACCCTAGAACCCTTAAGAGAATCTTAGAAACTCCCAAAATTTGGTTTGTTTCTATTTAAGCCTCCTAAAAGCTCTTAAATAACTCTCTAAACTTGTATATCTTCCTTCAATGTGGTGGGGGCTATATATATAGGACCTTGGAAATCTTTTTCTCTCTTTATTTTCAATGCGGGAGTCTTGGAAGATACCTTTTTTAGGCCATGAAAAGGGTTGGACGAATTTCATGTGTAAAAAGGAAACTGGATATTACTTGCTCTCTACTACTTTCCTTTTATCTAATTCCTCCTAAAAAAATAGTTAATTAGTCTAATTTACCCTTAATGAAGCATGTGACATAATATGTGTTTCATTAATGAAAAATTAACCAATTATTGCCACTTGTTTTTATCTTGGCCCTCAAATTGCCTTGATTCTCTCTTTTGATCAATGGTGGAGATTTAACTAGAATATTATTTTTTATAAATTCTAAACTTTAAATGATGATAACTCTTTGCTCGCACCTCGAAATCCAAAAATAACGAGACATTTGAAATCCTCAGATCGTGATGATTCATATGACATCCACTTCCATCATGAAATTCCCGATAGAATCTTTATGGAATCGTCAAGGTATCTTTTTTGGAATCTTTTTAATGCTTAGTCCGTTCGAGCTCAAATCTTGCTTCCCACCATAATTTGACCCAAGGAATCCATTTTTATGGTTGTTTTCTTAAAATTCTTCCTCTTTTACCTAGATTAGGAAAAATACATAATGAAGTATCTTTCCATAACAAATTAACACAAACTAACAAATATTAAGCTATAAATATCGCATAAAATCATCAATATTTTAGACCTAACAAATACCCCCAAACTTAAGATTTGCTAGTCCCTAGCAAAGAAAAAGAATAAGAAAATGAAATTTTATTTAAAGAACATAAGATACTTTAATGAGGTGCCTCAAAGATTGTATAACATATGACTTTTCAAATGGTTTCAAAGTAATTATGTAACTCAATACCTTATATTCTATCCAACATATATGATACTTTCAATGTGTGTGTGTGGAAATCAATTTATACACTTAATTATCATATGCTTGAATAAATTTACAAGAATTAGAGATTGCTAATAACGTATGAACTACCATATGCTTGACTTAATTATCACTCTCCACTAATGTAGGTTAACGCTCCACCTTAAATCATTAGGACTTCATGGTTTCTATTGTTAAGGCTAATGGATAAAGCTAAAGAAAGAAAAGGATAGGATATAATAAATCAAAGAAAAAAAGCTAAAATTAAATATCAATGAATAAATTACTTGTAAAATTTGTTTCTTTATTAGAACTTCTTTTCTTATTTTAACTTCAATTTCAATATCCTTTTTCTCCTTTTTATTGTGCATACATTCTTCAAATCACACATATTCTTTCTTTATTTCTTTTTTTTTTCTTTTTTTCTTTCTTTTCCACTAAACCCCCAAACTTATTTTTCTTCTTATTGCACATTCAAACCTCCAATTTACACAAAAATGCATATTAGAGCCAAATTCACCAAATACTTAACCTCCAAACTTTATTTTTTATTTTTTTTCCTTTTTTTCCTTTTTTTCTTTTTCAACACTCAAACACAAGCATATATTCATATCAATTCAATTGAAGCTCTCTTTGTAGTATGTTCAAGGTAGGAAAAAGAAATTTAAGGCTCAAAAAGGGTAAGTAAATGTGCTTTAATGAAGAAAAGGCTCTAATACATCTTTATGCATCCTAAAGGCTCAAATAAGGTACTAGTGGAAGACAATGTATTAGGTTGGCTTGAAAGGCTCAAACTTAAAACAAAGATGGCCTAAATCATGCTCTTACTAATGCATTCACCTAGGATTTTGCCTCAAGCAATAATCAAGCAAGTTCTAGAGTTCAATTAATAATAAAGTACTCTAATTCATGCAAACCTTCTTCAAAACACAATCTAAATTATGCATTATTGATTATGTGCTCAAAATTTATTGAAAGTAACAATATGTGAATATAGATTCAAGCATTTAGGCATACACAAAAACAAATCCACTATCTAAAAACCAATTTATTTTCAATCATAGTCTTATCATTGGCTCATTAAAGTACTTAAGAAAACACCACAAAAACAATTTTTTTTTTTTTTAATAATGGAAGGAAAATAAAAACTAAAACTAACATTTTTGAAAACTTATAAAAACACTTAAATGGACAAGATTTAAAAGATGCAAAGCATGCTTTTCACCCCCAAACTTAAAATGAACAATGTCCTAATTGTGAAAAACATAAAATAAAGTAAAAGTAAATAAAAGGTAAAGAATACTCCCCTTTGAAGACATGGAATGTTCCTCGTAATGTGAAAACTTGAGAAAAACCTACATGTTGCATTTTCCCTACAATTTGATGTACTCCAATGCATATTCAAGGTGGTTATACTCCAAAAACCTAACTTTAGACTTGAAATTCTCAACATTCGTCTTTTGCTCTTTTACACCTAAACATCTTAAAACCTTGCAAAAACTCAAACAAAACACATCAAAACAACCTAAAAACAAGAAAACAACTAAAAACAACTACAATAAATAGATAAATATAAGGTAAAGAAAGAAACTTGGGTTGCCTCCCAAGAGCGCTTGTTTAAAGTAATTAGCTTGACTCCTCCCTTTAACTTAATTAAGATCATCCAAGTAGAGGCTAGTCTCAAGCACTCCACCTTCATAATATGGCTTCAACCGCTGCCCATTCACCTTAAAACTTTCATGTCCCGGTTTGGTGATTTCAATTGCTCCACTTGGAAAAATTTGTACAATATCATATGGTCCACTCCATCTTGATCTTAATTTACTTGGAAACAATTTAAGTCTAGAGTTATAAAGAAGTACCTTTTGTCCAACATGAAAGTTCCTCTTTTTAATCATCTTGTCGTGCCATCTCTTTGTCTTTTCTTTGTAAATCTTTGCATTCTCAAAAGCATCCATCCTAAATTCTTCAAGTTCATCCAATTGCAATAGCCTATTCTTGCCCACAGCCTCTTGATCAAAATTGAGAAACTTGGTTGCCCAATATGCTTTATGCTCCAATTCCACGGGAGAAGTACCAATGGGGGTCTTATAGGCGGTCCGGTATGCCCAAAGTGCATCATCTAGCTTTAAGCTCCAATCCTTTCTTGAAGCATTGATCATCTTCTCCAAAATCCTCTTTATTTCCCTGTTTGAAATTTCTACTTGCCCACTAGTTTGTGGGTGGTAAGGAGTAGCAATTTTATGTCTAACACCATATTTAGCAAGAAGGGATTCAAATTGTTTGTTGCAAAAATGAGTGCCACCATCACTAATGATTGCTCGGGGTGTACCAAATCTAGTAAAAATGTATTTTCTTAAAAATTTCACTACAACTCGTGCATCATTATTAAGAGGTAGTGCACTAGCTTCAACCCATTTAGAAACATAATCCACAGCAACTAAAATATATTTATTACCACAAGAAGAAGGAAAAGGACCCATGAAATCAATACCGCAAACATCAAACAATTCTACCTCAAGGATATTCTTCAAAGGCATCTCATTCTTCCTTGATACGTTCCCGGTTCTCTGGCACCTATCACACCTTTGCACATAAATATTAGTATCTTTAAAAATAGATGGCCAATAAAATCCAGAATTTAAAATTTTTGCTATGGTTTTTGTAGTCCCAAAATGCCCCCCATACTCACTAGAATGACAACTTTTAATAATGGACATTGTCTCTTCTCTAGCAACACACCTCCTAATTTACCATCGGCACACTTCTTAAAAAGATAGGGGTCATCCCAAAAGTAATACCTACTTTCCTTAAGAAACTTATGCTGTTCATATGGTTTTGCCAAACTAGGCGGCATAACATTAGTAACCAAATAATTAACAATGTCAGCATACCAAGGTACATCAAACATACCATCAACCTTAAACACATTCTCATCTGGAAAACACTCTTCTATATCTTTTTCTTCTTTTTCCTCACTCACTTCCAACCTAGACAAGTGATCAGCTACTAGGTTTTCTACTCCTTTTTTATCCAAAATTTCTAATTAACCTAGGTTTAGACTCTTTCTTACTCATGAGGTACTTAATTGCACTATGATCGGTATAGACAATGGTCTTAGAACCTAACAAATATGCTCTAAACTTATCAAAAGCAAAGACAATGGCAAGCATCTCTTTCTCAGTAGTAGCATAATTAAGTTGAGCATCATTCAAAGTTTTAAAAGCATAATAAATAACATTCAGTTTTTTATCTTTCCTTTGTCTCAAAACAGCTCCTATAGCATAATCACTAGCATCACACATAATTTCAAAAGGTAGATTCCAATTAGGAGTACACATAATGGGAGCACATATTAATTTTTCTTTCAAAAGATTAAATGCATGCATGCATTCATCATCAAAAACAAAGGGAACATCTTTATTCAACAAGTTACAAAGAGGTTTAGTTATCTTGGAAAAATCCTTAATAAATCTCCTATAAAAGCCCGCATGCCCAAAAAAACTCCTAATACCTTTTATTGAAGTAGGTGGAGGCAATTTCTCTATAACTTCTTATTTTGCTTTATCTACCTCAATTCCCCTTTTAGAAACCTTATGACCTAAAACTATGCCCTCTTGAACCATAAAGTGACATTTTTCCCAATTAAGCACAAGATTCGTTTCTTTACACCTTAGAAGAACCCTAGATAAATTTTGCAAGCAGGAGGTAAAAGAATCACCAAATACACTAAAATCATCCATAAAAATTTCAATGATATCTTCTACCATATTCGAAAAGATGGACATCATACACCTTTGAAAGGTTGCAGGTGCATTGCATAAACCAAAAGGCATCCTTCTATAGGCAAAAGTTCCATAAGGACAAGTAAAAGTAGTCTTTTCTTGATCATCAGGGGCAATAGCTATTTGATTGTAACCGCTATAACCATCTAGAAAACAATAATATTCCTTACCGGCTAACCTTTCTAACATTTGATCAATGAATAGCAAAGTAAAATGGTCTTTTCTAGTGGCCTTATTAAGCTTCCTATAATCAATACACACTCTCCACCCAGTAACTAACCTAGTAGGAATAAGCTCACTCTTATCATTCTCTTGCACAGTCATCCCACCTTTCTTAGGAACTACTTGAATAGGACTTACCCAATTACTATCCGAAATAGGATAGATAATCCCGGCATCTAAAAGCTTTAAAATCTCACCATGAACCACTTTCTTAAGATTAGGATTAAGCCTCCTTTGATGTTCTACAGTCGGTTTATGGTCTTCCTCCATAAGTATTTTGTGCATACAAATAGAGGGGCTAATACCCTTAATATCAGCTATAGTCCAACCTAGTGCAGTTTTATGTTCTCTTAAAACTTCTAAAAGTTTGGCTTCTTGGTCCTCACTAAGGGCGGATGAAATTATTACCGAAAAGGGTATTATTAAATCCTAGAAAAGCATATTTTAAATGACTAGGTAGTGGCTTCAAATCAATTATAGGTGGGTGCTCCACACTCGGTATCTTTCTAGGTCCACTCTCACCTAAATCCTCAAACTTTCCAACATAATCTACCTCATAGTGGGTGGCTATATCTATGATGTTACACTCTTGTTTTTCTTCTTCTGTACATGGTCCAAATAACTCACTCAATCCTAAGGGATCTAAATTACTTTCCTTTGCCATATCATTTACCAATTCATCACATGCATCGACAAGAAAGCAGCAAGAAATGGTCTTCCAAGAATGATTGGAATGTTGTCATCTTCCTCCATATCAAGTATCACAAAGTCTGCAGGGAATATGAACTTGCTTACTTTTACAAGTACATCCTCCAATATTCCCCTTGGCCTTTTGATGCTTCGATCTGCCATTTGAAGAGTCACTGTGATAGGCTTCACATCTCCCACTCCAAGCTTCCTGTAAATGCTATATGGCATCAAATTAATGCTAGCACCTAAATCACAAAGAGCCATAAAGTTATAATGTCCAATGTTACACGAGATATCAAAGCTTCCCGGATCTTTTAACTTGGGTGGAATCCTATGGTGTAACCTAGCACTACTCTCCTCACTCAAAGCTACTAACTCATAATTCTCCCACCTCCTCTTGTTTGACAATATCTCCTTCAAAAACTTAACATAGGAAGGCATTTGTTCTGAGGCATCTATGAAAGGGATATTTACATGCAATTGCTTAAATACATCAAGAAACTTTTTAAATTGATTATCTAACTTTGCATTCCTAAACC
This sequence comes from Ziziphus jujuba, assembly GCF_031755915.1. NCBI lineage: Eukaryota > Viridiplantae > Streptophyta > Magnoliopsida > Rosales > Rhamnaceae > Ziziphus > Ziziphus jujuba. Next base: position 26,721,146 of record NC_083379.1, read on the forward strand.
TAAATGGGAAAGGTGGAGGTGGGGTTTTCTTGTAGGCTTGATTCTTCTCCTTATTTTCATTGTGTTTGTCAATAGGTTTGGTTAGGTAAGGTGTTGGTTCAACTTTCTTTGATCCAGTTGGTGAGCTCTCGGCCTCTCTTACATGTGGTGGTATGTACTTTGTTGGTGGAGACTTCATGGCATCACTTAAACCTTCATCTTTTCTCCTATAAGCCTCATTATGCTCCACATTTGATTTTGAGTTGTCATGTGTGACCAAGTGTGATGTTGAGTCTATAGGGCTCTGCTCATCTTCATCATGAAGAATTATCATCCCTTCGTCACTTTCTTTAGGCTCGGCTACTTGCTTTCCACTTCTTAATGTAATGGCTTGAACCTGCTCCTTTGGGTTCTTCTCCGTTTGGCTTGGCAAAGTTCCTTGACTTCTTTGGAATTGAGTTGCTAATTGACCTATTTGGTTCTCCAACCTTTTGATTGCAGCCATTTGGTTGTTGAACATTTGACTATGGTTTGTCAATTGTTGCTCAGTTCTCTGCATGAAAGAATTAGTATTATTAGATAACTCTTGCAAGGATTGTTTAAGTGAAGAAAATTGAGTTTGAGCTTGAGAAGAATTTTGATTTTGATGTGCAAGTTGCGGCTTTTGGTAGAATGGAGATTAGAATTGTTGTCTTTAAAACCCTCCACTTTGTCCTTAATTAGACCCTTGCTGGTTGTTGTTAGACCAAGAAAAATTTGGGTGGTTCCTCCATCCTGGATTATATGTGTTAGAATATGGATTGTTTTGTTGCTTTTGGAAGTTCCCTATAAAATTAACATCATCAGAAGCAAAGGGATTTCCAACTTGGCAATCCACACTCTTATGATCATGAGCACCACATAAATCACAAAATAAAAAATTATTAGTAGATTGGGTAGAATTCACCCCTATTTGACCAATTTGAGTGTTCAAGGTCTTCATGAATTGGGTTGCAAGTTGAGCTCCTAGGTTGTTAATATCAACGTCTTCCACGGCCTTTACTTGACTTCTTCCATTTAGTCTCCTTTCACTTGGATATTGGTAGTTATTATGGGCCATCTCTTCAATTAATTCAAATGCTTCTGATTGCCTCTTCTTCATTAAAGAACCTCCTGCAGCTGTATCTACCAATTGTTTGTTATCATAATCTAGACCATTATAGAAAATCTGTACCTGTATCCATGTTGGAAAACCATGGTGTGGGCATCTTCTTAATAGTTCCTTGAAGCGCTCCCATGCATCATACAAAGTCTCTTGGTCCCATTGACAAAAATTGTTTATATCACTTTTCAATTTTGCGGTCTTTGATGGAGGAAAAAATTTGTCTAGGAATTTTGCCTCCATAGCATCCCATGTAGTGATAGTACCTAAAGATAAAGAATTTAACCACACTTTTGCCTTGTCTCTAAGAGACCAAGGAAAAAGTCTTAATCGAAAAGCATCATCAGAAACACCATTTTGTTTAGACATATCACACAATTGAAGAAAACTAGAAATATGCATGTTTGGATCTTCATGAGGCAAACCACAAAATTGAACATTATTAAGCAAAGAAGTAGTAGATGCTTCAATTTTAAAATTGTTTGCTTCAATGGGTGGTCTCCTTATGCAAGACAAATCACCAACTTTCTTGTGAGCAGCATACTCGCATATGGGCAAATCATCTTCCCTTTGGTTGGCCATTGCACCTTCTTGAGTTCCTTGGTCTATACATACCCAAGTACCCCTTATGGCTTGTTTTCTAGGTGCTGGTTTATTTTCTAAGTCAACTTCCTCCTTGAACTCTTGATCACCACTATGACTCATACACAACACCTAATTCCTAAAAAGAGAGCAAGGAAAATAAATTAGAAAATTGAACAAGAAGAAAAAAAAATTAAAATTCTAATGTTGCTAACTAATCTAACAATTAAAATCAATTAGAAATAAAGAAAAACAAACTAACACTTAACTAAAAGATAAATGAAAATAACTCTAGGAAATAATGAAGCATACGAAAAGAATGCAAAAAATTAAACCCTTTTGTGCAGGTATGCTTTTAAAGTAACCAATTATGCCAAACTAAAATTTCAACTAAAAGTAAGCTAAACCTAATCTTATTCAACCAAACAAATAAAAAATAATAATAAAATCCCTAAGTATGCTAGACTTGTAACCTAAGCACCAATAAATTAAAAACACAATTTTGGTTTCAAGTACCACAAAATAAGTATTAAAAATTCAAAGCAAGTTGGCCAAACAAGCAAAGATTTAAAACCCTAGCATGCAACACTAAAACCAAAATTAAGAAACAAATATAAAAATTTAAAATAAGAAAACAATGATCAAAGTACTACTAAACCCAATCCGAATTAATATTAATGCCTTAATCCCCGGCAACGGCGCCAAAAACTTGATGTGTAAAATCAACTCGCAAGTGCACGAATCGTTTTCAAGTAATAAAGTGAAAAAATAGGGTTGTCGTACCCAAGGGATTAAGTATTAAGTATCAAAGATAATTAGGTTTTGATAATATTTGAACTAAAATTTAATATGGCAATTGAAAACTAAATAAACTAAATTAAACAAAAGCAATCAATTAAATATGTGAATTTAATTAACTAGTAATTTTGTTAACCACACTTAATCACAAAATTAATCAAAAGTAGTTTCCACTCACAATTGATAATATTCACATAACCTAATTTATTCCTTCCGGCCTATAAATTAAATCATGCAAATTAATCAAGCATAGATTAAGCAAATAATATGGCATGAGACATAACTATTTTCCAATCAATTATGCATTCATGTAAATCATTGGAGATCCATAATATTATCCTTTTCCAAGCTCAAATATTATTAAAATCATTCATTCCTTCCGGCCTATGAAAGCATTAAGTATACCAATGATTTATTAACAAAACATATTACAAATTAAATAAAACTCAACATATATTAAAATAATTAAACCTTCATAGTTAGGGCTACATCATAGCCCTAGCTATGCAAATTAGTTTATGGTAAAAATAATTTCAACATCCATAATTATTAAAAATAATAAGTTTCATAATTAAAGAGAAAGGAAAAGAGAATAAAAACTATTGAAGAAATTCTCCTCCAAGAGCTCTCAAAGTCGTAGCCTTCTTATCCAAGCAAGCCCACGTCTCTCTGCCTCCTCCAAGCTCTCCAATTGATCTTCTAAAACTCAAAAACTTTAAAACCCTAGAACCCTTAAGAGAATCTTAGAAACTCCTAAAATTTGGTTTGTTTCTATTTAAGCCTCCAAAAAGCTCTTAAATAACTCTCTAAACTTGTATATCTTCCTTCAATGTGGTGGGGGCTATATATATAGGACCTTGGGAATCTTTTTCTCTCTTTATTTTCAATGTGGGAGTCTTGGAAGATACCTTTTTTAGGCCATGAAAAGGGTTGGACGAATTTCATGTATAAAAAGGAAATTGGATATTACTTGCTCTCTGCTACTTTCCTTTTATCTAATTCATCCTAAAAAAATAGTTAATTAGTCTAATTTACCCTTAATGAAGCATGTGACATGACATGTGCCTCATTAATGATAAATTAACCAATTATTGCCACTTGTTTTTATCTTGGCCCTCAAATTGCCTTGATTCCCTCTTTTGATCAATGGTGGAGATTTAACTAGAATATTAGTTTTTATAAATTCTAAACTTTTAATGATGATAACTCTTTGCTCGCACCTCGAAATCCAAAAATAACAAGACATTTGAAATCCTCAGATCGTGATGATTCATATGACATCCACTTCCATCATGAAATTCCCGATAGAATCTTTATGGAATCTTCAAGGTGTCTTTTTTGGAATCTTTTTAATGCTTAGTCCATTCGAGCTCAAATCTTGCTTCCCACCATAATTCGACCCAAGGAATCCATTTTTATGGTTGTTTTCTTAAAATTCTTCCTCTTTTACCTAGATTAAGAAAAATACATAATTAAGTATCTTTCCATAACAAATTAACACAAACTAACAAATATTAAGCTATAAATATGGCATAAAATCATCAATATTTTAGACCTAACATCATCCTAGGTTCGTATCAATTTGGATGATGAGGGCATGACCAGGAGCACCCTAAGATGGAGTCCAAAGCCACTTAAAATCTCTACGGGACCAATAACCAGAGCAAGAGCAAAAAGGTTTAAAGAAGCACTAAATTGTTTAATCTAAGAAGTGTTCACATCCCAAGGAAGCAAGTTCATTACTGAAGATGAACCAAATTTGTCAATATGATTGGAACGGAGGATGCCAACATGAAAGAAAGTCTAACGCATGAAATCTAACAATATGGTGATGTGGCATGATGACATGGATAGTGATGTGGCATCATATGATGACATGGCACTTTTGCCACGTGGAGGGTGATATGCACCTACATGGCATTGTCTGAATTTTATAATTAGAAAATATTAGTTTTTATTTTATGCCTTGATTTTATTTTGGCATGTTGCCTATTTTATTTTCCCAATTTAGTTTTATTAGGTTTTTAAACTACTTTCCTATTTTTATTAGGGAACCAGGAGATAAATTAGGTTTCCTAAACCTAACCAAATTAGGTTTCCTAAACCTAACCACATTACGTTTTCTAAACCTAATTTTTGTCCATAATTATTTTTAGCAAATTTAGGAAAGTTTTGTAATTTATTTTGCCTATTTAAAGAAAGGCACACAAGTTATGAATAAAATGGAGATTACACTTTTGATTCAAAGTGAGAATGATTCTCGTGGTTCTCTAAGAACTATATCGAACTTTTTCAAGTTTTACTTATGAGTGAGAATGATTCTCGTGGTTCTCTAAGAACTATATCGAACTTTTTCAAGTTTTACTTATGGAGTTCAAATTTGACTTATCAATAGATTATTCCGCATCATATTGTGGCATCTTCACCATACCAAGGTTCTTACCTTAAATATAGATAATGGGTCGAGGTCTTCCATTGATAACTTGTAATTAGATGGTCTAATTCAATCTTTGTTACGGGTGTAGGAGCAGGTCGTCCTTAGTTCGTATCAATTTGGTATCAGAGCTAGTTTATATTTACAAGTTTCATCTATCTATTTCTCTTGTTTTGTTTCATTGTTTTTCTTAGTTTTTTGGCAATTTTTAGCATTAGGTTAAAAATTGCATCTTTGATTTCTTTGGTTGTTCTTTGTGTTTGGGTTGCTATGTTTTCCTCTGCATTTTGTTTTTGTGTTCTTGTTCATTCATTTCGATCAGATCTTAATTAAAAAAATAAAAAATAAAAAAATAAAAATTCGTTCTTAAATATTTTTTTCTTGTTCTCGTGGTTTGTGGCATTGAATTATTGATACGAACCTAGAGCAACCTGCCTCTAAACCCATAGCAAAGATTGAATTAGGACCATCTAATTACAAGTTATCAATGGAAGACCTCGACCCGTTACCTATATTTGAGGTAAGAACCTTGGTATAGTGTAGACGCCACAATAGGGTGCGGAATAACCTATATATAAGTCGAATTTGAACTCCACAAACAAAGCTTGAAAAGGTTCGATATAGTTCTTAGAGAACCAAGAGAATCAATCTTACTTTGAACAAAAATCGTAATCTCCTCTTTATTCATGACTTATGTGCCTTTAAATAGGCAAAATAAATTACAAAGCTTTCCTAAATTTGCTAAAAGTAAAGGTGAAATAATAATGGATGAAAATTAGGTTTAGGAAACCTAATTTTGATAGGTTTAGGAAATCTGATGTGGTTAGGTTTTAGGAAACCTAATTTGGTTAGGTTTAGGAAACCTAATGTGATTATGTTTAGGAAACCTAATTTAGCTCCTAGTTTCCTAATTTGAATGGCCTTTAATTCTTTAACCAATTCAACTCTAATAAAATTAGAAAAGTAATTTAAAAACCTAATAAAAACTAAATTAAAAAAGTAAATAGGCAACATGCCATAATCTAATCAAAACATAAATAAAAATTAATATTTTCCTAATTATAAAATTTGGCCAAGCTTAGTTGGATGCCATATCACCATATGATGCCACATCACCATGTTGTAGAAGTCCATGCGTTAAACTTTCTTTCACTTTGGCATCCACCATCCCAATCATATGGACCAATTTTAGTTCATCTTCACTAATGAACTTGCTTCCTTGGGGTGTAAACACCTCCTAGATTAAACCATTTAGTGCCTCTTTCAGTCTCTTTGCTCGTTCTCGAGTTATGGGTCCTGTAGACAATTGAAGTGGATCTGGGCTCCATCTTGAAGGGCTATTGGTCATGTCCTCATCAATTATTTTGATTTCACGGGAAACCAGGTGCTGAGATTTTTTTTGGTTGATTTGAGGAGCACTAAAAACAAGCCAAAATCAATACCGAAAATAAGGGTTGTTGAATATTCACTAATTCCACTTTGCAAATCTCATTCGAATTTGTTCTTCACATTCTAGTTTCTTTTGTTTGTGCTAAATTTCTTATTAAGCTTTCATTGTTGCCTTTTTCTTGTTACTTTTCATTCTATTTGTCTTTTTAACCTTATTTTCATAACTCTTTGGTAGGTCTATTTGGATTGTTACTTGAGAGTTTGTTTTAGTTTGAAATTAGTTTGCAAAGAACCAAGTAGAATTATGAGAGTGGTAAAAGGCAAGAGAGGTGAGAATTATAGAGGGAAAAAGCCGAACTATAGTACAAGCACGAGTGAATTGAGACCTTGAAATTGAGCGAAACACGTGAGAGAGTGTTGTGAGGTCCTTTTTACTAACAAGTTCTGCAGAAAAATTATGTCACAATACCAAAGCAAAGAAAGTGTGGAAGGAACTCCAGGTGTGGCTGATCCGAAGTTATACATTCAAGCTATAGTGGGAGACCTTCAAAGAGCACTACGGTTGGAGATGGGGCAAATCCATGATCAGTTGGATAGGATGGAATCATCTATCCAAATGCTGCAGCAATGACTTCCACAAAGGTTTGCTCATGGACGTGGTAGGGGAAGAAATACTCCAAGATTGGAAACCTAATTTGGCTCCTAATCTCCTAATTTGAATGGCCTTTAATTCTTTGACCAATTCAACTCTAATAAAATTAGGAAAGTAATTTAAAAACCTAATAAAAACTAAATTAGGAAATTAAATAGGCAACATGCCAAAATCCAAACAAGACATAAATAAAAATTAATGTTTCCGAATTATAAAATTCAACCAAGCTTAGTTGAATGCGTCCATTGGTAAAAATGCCATGTCACCATCCATGTGATCAAAACTTGCCACATCACCATGTTGTAGGATTCCTTGCGTTCATCTCTCTTTCATGTTGGCTTCCAGCGTCCCAATCATATGGACTAATTTTGGTTCATCTTCAGTAATGGACTTGTGTCTTTGAGATGTGAACACCTCCTGGATTAAACCATTTAGTGCTTCTTTAAACCTCTTTGCTATAGCCCTGGTTATTGGTCCCCTAGAGATTTGAAGTGGCTCTGGACTCCATCTTGAGGTGGTCCTAGTCATGCCCTCTTCATAAAACAAGATTTTAAAATCACTTGGAGGCCAAGAATAGAAGCTAAGGTCGAAAGTTCTAACCCACATTAATCAAGTATGTCTGATCTAACCCCCTATCATAATCTTGATAAAATGTGTTCCAAGTGTGAAGGCAGGGGACATATAGCTAGTCAATGTCCAAATCAAAGGACAATGGTCCTACAAGAGAGTGGAGAAGTAGAGTCCGAGGAAGATGGTTCAAGTGACAATGAGATGCCACTTTTAGACAATCGCAATGATTGTGGAGATGAGGAAGAGCTACCATATCATGAAGGATTGAATTTTGGTGGCAAATGAGCATTGGCGTTATACAAAGATGAGGAGGATATACAATTGGAAAACATCTTTCACATTAGAAGCAAAATCCAAGACAAGGTCTGTAGTATGATAATTAATGGTGGTAGTTGTGAAAATGTTGCTTGTAATTTGCTTATTGAAAAACTAGGTTTACCCACATTTAAAAGTCCAAATCCTTATAGGTTACAATGGTTGTTGAATGATAATGGTGGTAAAGGTGACTAAACAAGTTAAGGTTACTTTACTATCAAGAAATACATTGATGAAGTTTTGTGTGATGTAGCTCCTAAGGAGGCTAGACACTTGTTATTAAGCTGTCCTTGGCAATATGACAAGGATGCTTTGCATTATGGTTGAACTAATAAGTATAGTTTAATTTTAAATGTAAAAGAGTTGTACTTACACCATTATCTCCTAAACATGTACTTGAACATCAAATAACCATACAAAAGTTAATGGGGAAGCGAAATACAAGAGAGGCTGACAATCGAAAGGGAGAGAGAATGATTCCATCTTTAGCCAATAACAAAAACACAAAGGAGGGAAAATCACATGAGGTCGAGCTGCATTCTAAGAAAGAGAGTGTTAAACCCATAGGTGAGAGTGAGAGGAAAGAAAAAGAAAAACAAGGGGGAAAGAGGGGAAAGAAAAGAGAGGCAGTTTATTTAAAACTGAGTGAAATAAAGAAATCTTTCTTGATCAAGTATGAAGAATCTTATTTGAATTATTTGCCTAACTCTGATGATTCTGTTTTGCCTAGTTCTATTTTATCTCTTTTGCAGGAATATAAAGATATTTTTCCAGAGGAGATTCCTAAAGGATTACCTTCATTAAGAGGAATTGAACAACAAATAGATTTTATTCCTGGAGCTTCAATTCCCAACAAGCCTACATATTCCATATGAAGAAAACAAAGGAATTGTAACGTCAAGTAAATAAACTTCTTGATAAAGGCTACGTAAAAGAAAGTATGAGCCTTTGTGCTGTGCTTGTGTTATTAGTGCTTAAAAAAGATGGAACATGGATAATGTACGTTGATTGTAAGGCCATTAATAACATAATCGTTAAGTATAAACATCCAATACATAGTTTAGATGATATGCTTGATGAATTGCTTGGTGCTTGTGTTTTCTCTTAAATTGATCTTAAAAGTAGGTATCATCAAATTCTCATGAAAGAGGTTGATGAATGGAAAATAGCTTTTAAAACTAAACATGAATTGTATGAATAGCTAGTTATGCCTTTTAGTTTAACTAATGCATCTGGTACATTTATGCGTTTTATGAACCACGTTATGTGAGAATAATTAGGAAAATTTGTTTTTGTGTATTTTAATAACATCTTAATATATAGCCATAATTTAGAGGAGTATGTTAAGCATCTTAGGGCTGTTTGTGATGTTCTAAGAAAAGAAAATTTGTATGTTAATTAGGGAATTGGCACTAGTGAACTTGTATTTTTAGGTTTTTATTGTTAGTGTAGAGGGCATCAAGGTTAATAATGAAAAGGTAAGGATAATTAGGGAATGGCTAACCCCTATTGTAAGCAAATTCAACATGAGGTAAACATTCTTCCCAAGTTTTGATATTCTTACTTTATCAATGCGCGCAACAAAGTACACAAAGTTCTATTTACTACCTTTGTTTGTCCGTTAGTTTGTGGATGACAAGTAGTATAAAACAACAATTTAGTACCCAACTTAGCCCACAATGTTTTCCAAAAGTAACTTAAGAATTTTTCATCTCTGTCAGACACTATTGTTCTAGGCATTCCATGCAACCTAACAATTTCTTTAAAAAACAAATCAGCAATATGAGATGCATCATCGGTTTTGTGACATGCAATAAAATATGAGATGCACAAAAATCGAATCCCTACCTTGTTTTAGGCTAAAAATGCTCTTGTAGAACAGCTAAGAATTTAGCTATTCCAAAGTGTCCCATTAATCCCCCACATGAGATTCTCTAACAAGTAAATCACGCAAAGAACAACTTGGCACACAAAGTTTATTTTCCCTAAACAAGAATCCTTCAAATCTATAAAACTTTCCCTCAGCATGCCTTTCACAAAGTTTGTAAATTTCACCAAAGTCATGATCTAATATATTCTTTAATTTGTTCAAAACCAAGTAATTTAGCATCCAAAGTGGAGCGTAATACATACCTGCAGGATAATGCATCAGCTACAATGTTTTCCGTACCTTGCTTGTAGCGAATAACATAGGGAAATGTTTCAATAAATTCCATCCACTTGCCATGGCGCCTATTAAGCTTTCCTTGTCCCTTTATGTGCTTCAAGCACTCATGATCTATGTGAATCACAAACTCTTTAGGTCATATGTAGTGTTGCCATGTCTTCAATGCTCTAACCAATGCATATAGCTCTTTATCATAAGTTGGGTAGTTTGAGGCGGCCCCACTTAGCTTTTCACTGAAATAAGTAATTGGTTTTCCCTCCTGCATCAAAATAGCACCTATACCTATTTCTGATGCATCACATTCAATCTCAAAAGTTTTGGAAAAGTTAGGCAACACCAATAAAGGAGCATTTGTTAGTTTGTCTTTTAACAAATTAAAAGACCTTTCTTGAGCTTCTCCCCATTGAAAACCTACACTCTTCTTAATAACCTCTATCAAAGGTGTAGCAACAGTACTAAAATCTTTAACAAACCTTCGATAGAAACTGGCCAAACCATGGAAGCTTCTAACTTGGGTGATACTAGTTGGCATGGGCCACTCTTGAATGGCTTTCACCTTCTTTTGATCAACTTTGATACCTGCAGCACAAATCACAAAGCTTTAGACACAAGCTCAGATTTACAAAAGTCACACTTTTTAAGATTGGCATAAAGTCTTTCTTTCCTAAGAACATCTAAAACTAAGCTAAGATGCCCTACATGCTCTTCTAAACTCCTATTATATACAACGATATCATCAAAGTACACAACCACAAATTTTCCAATGTAAGCACGCAAAACATGATTCATAAGTCTCATGAAAGTACTAGGAGCATTAGTTAACCCAAATGGCATAACCAACCACTCATACAAACCATATTTGTTTTAAATGTTGTTTTCCATTCATCACCTTCATGCGAATTTGATGATAACCACTCTTAAGATCAATTTTTGAAAACATGCATGCAGCATACAATTCATCAAGCATATCATCTAACCTAAGAATAGGGTGACGATATTTGACAGTTATATTCTTAATAGCCCTACAATCTACACATATTCTCCATGTTCTATCTTTCTCAGGGACTAATAACACAGGTACAGCACATGGAATCATGCTCTCTTTAACATACCCATTTTCAAGCAATTCACTTACCTGCCTTTAAAATTCCTTTGGCTTCTCTGGATTACTCCTATAAGCCGGTCAGTTTGGAATTGTTGATCCGGGAACAAAATCAATTTGATGTTCGATCCCTCTAATCGATGGTAACCCACTTGGAATCTCCTCGGGAAAGACATCATGAAACTGCTGCAAAAGAGAAATAATAGAACTAGGCAAAACAGATTCATCAGGGCTAATTAAATGATTCATATATGCTTCTTTGTACATCATTACAATCATAGGCTTTTTACAACAAAAAAGCTTCTTCATCTCACTCTGTTTTGCATAAAAACTCTCTTTTTTTCTTTCCACACTTTTTGTTTTCTTTTTCACTCACACTCTCATCCTCACCACTCTTTTTCTTCTCTTAGTGCTTGGATATAGTTTAATTGTGTTGTTTTTCAGCTTCTCTCACCCTTTGTAAAGCCAATTGATCATCAAAAACTTGTTTAGGAGTCATCGGCATAAGCACCACTCGTTTACCCTTGAAATTGAAGACAACCTTATTAGTTCGACCATGATGATTAGTATCCCTATCAAATTCCACGGATGTCCTAAAAGCAAATGACCAGCTTGCATTGGTACCACATCATAAATAACCTCATCTTCATAATCACCAATAGAGAATGCTGATGTGTAAAATCAACTCGCAAGTGCACGAATCGTTTTCAAGTAATAAAGTGGAAAAATAGGGTTGTCGTACCCAAGGGATTAAGTATTAAGTACCAAAGATAATTAGGTTTTGATAATATTTGAACTAAAATTTAAGATGGCAATTGAAAACTAAATAAACTAAATTAAACAAAAGCAATCAATTAAAATTAGATCAATTTCAAGTAAGAGAGAGAATTGAATAATTATGAATACTAGGGCATTTGATTTCACCACTAACTATTCCAATTTAATTACTTAAATATGTCAATTTAATTAACTAGTAATTTTGTTAACCATACTTAATCACAAAATTAATCAAAAGTAGTTTCCACTCACAATTGATAATATTCACATAACCTAATTTATTCCTTCCGGCCTATAAATTAAATCATGCAATTTCATCAAGCATAGATTAAGCAAATAATATAGCATGAGACATAACTATTTTCCAATCAATTATGCATTCATGTAAATCATTGGAGATCCATAATATTATCCTTTTCCAAGCTCAAATATTATTAAAATCATTCATTCCTTCCGGCCTATGAAAGCATTAAGTATACCAATGATTTATTAACAAAACATATTACTAATTAAATAAAACTCAACATATATTAAAATAATTAAACCTTCATAGTTAGGGCTACATCATAGCCCTAGCTATGAAAATTAGTTCATGGTAAAAATAATTTCAACATCTATAATTATTAAAAATAATAAGATTCACAATTAAAGAGAAAGGAAAAGAGAATAAAAACTATTGAAGAACTTCTCCTCCAAGAGCTCTCAAAGTCGTAGCCTTCTTCTCCAAGCAAGCCCACGTCTCTCTGCCTCCTCCAAGCTCTCCAATTGATCTTCTAAAACTCTAAAACTTTAAAACCCTAGAACCCTTAAGAGAATCTTAGAAACTCCCAAAATTTGGTTTGTTTCTATTTAAGCCTCCTAAAAGCTCTTAAATAACTCTCTAAACTTGTATATATTCCTTCAATGTGGTGGGGGCTATATATATAGGGCCTTGGGAATCTTTTTCTCTCTTTATTTTCAATGTGGGAGTCTTGGAAGATACCTTTTTTAGGTCATGAAAAAGGTTGGACGAATTTCATGTGTAAAAAGGAAACTGTATATTACTTGCTCTCTACTACTTTCCTTTTATCTAATTCCTCCTAAAAAAATAGTTAATTAGTCTAATTTACCCTTAATGAAGCATGTGACATGACATGTGCCTCATTAATGATAAATTAACCAATTATTGCCACTTGTTTTTATCTTAGCCCTCAAATTGCCTTGATTCCCTCTTTTGATCAATGGTGGAGATTTAACTAGAATATTCCTTTTTATAAATTCCAAACTTTAAATGATGATAACTCTTTACTCGCACCTCGAAATCCAAAAATAACGAGACATTTGAAATCCTCAGATCTTGATGATTCATATGACATCCACTTCCATCATGAAATTCCCGATAGAATCTTTATGGAATCTTCAAGGTATCTTTTTGGAATCTTTTTAATGCTTAGTTCGTTCGAGCTCAAATCTTGCTTCCCACCATAATTCGACCCAAAGAATCCATTTTTATGGTTGTTTTCTTAAAATTCTTCCTCTTTTACCTAGATTAAGAAAAATACATAATTAAGTATCTTTCCATAACAAATTAACACAAACTAACAAATATTAAGCTATAAATATGGCATAAAATCATCAATATTTTAGACCTAACAAATGCCATCTTCACTTACCTATTCACCTTCAACTCTCCACAATCATTAAGCTATTGTAGCTTATATGGTTCTGGATGCTTCATAGTGGGTAAACCGAGCTTTTCAACCATAGTAAGACTAGCAACATTAATACAACTTCCTCCATCAATAATCATACTACATACCTTATCCTTGACTTTGCACCTAGTATGAAAGATGTTCTTTCATTGCACTTCCTTCTCATCTTTATACACACTTAAATCTCTTCTAGCAATGAATGACAAGTCCCCTCCAACTGGATACATGTAATCTTCTTCATCTTCATCACCAACGTCCTCCAATGGTGGCATGGATTCATTGTCTAACTCTTCTTCCTCAGTTTCAATGTCTCCATTTTCCCGAATCACCATGACCTTCTTATTAGGACATTGACATGCAATATGGCCCCTGCCTTGACATTTAAACCACATGATCTCTCGATTTCTAGTTGAAGATGAATCGGATTTACTTACTTGCTTAGATGAGGATGGTTCGGCCTTAACTTCGAATTTAGGTCGTGTGGTGGCTTTATCTTCAAAATTGGGCTGATTTGGTTTCCATCTGGATGGGCTTGCTTACCAAGTGTGTTGAACAATACTAGGTCTTGTGGTACCCCTCCTCTTGTGTTGTTACTCTACTTTGATGGCCATGTGCAGCATCTTCTCAATCTCCACATAATGGTGCAAGTCCACTTGATTTGCTTTTCCCCTATTCAAACCAGCCAAGAAACGTGCCATTGTGGCCTCCCTATCCTCCTCAACATTAGCCCTCATTATAAGGATTTTCATCTCCTTATAATAGTCCTCCACACTTCTATTTTTCCTTGAGACAAGCTTTGTAATTTCTGAAAAATGCTCCTATAGTAATGGCTAGGTACAAAACGCTTCCTCATCAAAGCCTTCATCTCCTCCCATGTATCTATAGGTCTTTGTCCTGCTCGCCTCCTAGAAAGTGTCTCTTTGTCCCACCATCCAATAGGATAGTCCGTGAATTCAACAGCTCCTAATTTCACTTTTTTTGCCTCGGAGTAGTTCTGACAATCAAATACCATCTCATTCCTCTTCTCCCACTCGAGATATGCTTCTGGATCACTTTACCTTAGAATGATGGTATTTTCATCTTAATTCCTCCACAATCACTGCCTCGGTCTAACCTCTCTCTCCCATAGAATTGGTTGGTTCCCGAAGCAATGTCTTCCTCTTCTTCCTCATAGTCATCTCCCACACATTACCATTCTTCCCTTGGAGTATTTCTTCCTCTACCACGTCCATGAGCAAACCTTTGTGGAGGTTGTGGCTGCGGTGTTTGGATTGATGATTCCATCCTATCCAACCTATCATGTGAGGGAGTGTTGTGAGGCCTTCCTTTTTTACTAACACATTTTGCAAAAAAATCATGTCACAAGACAAAAGCAAAGAAAGCATGGATGAAACTCCAGGTGTGGCTGATCCGAAGTTATACATTCAAGCCATGGTGGGAGAACTTCAAAGAGCACTACGGTTGGAGATGGGGCAGATCCATGATAGGTTGGATAGGATGGAATCATCCATCTAAACACTACAGCCATAACCTCCACAAAGGTTTTCTCATGGACGTGGTAGAGGAAGAAATACTCCAAGAAGGGAAGAATGGGAATGTGTGGGAGATGACTATGAGGACGAAGAGGAAGACATTGGTTCGGGAACCAACCAATTTCGTAGGAGTGAGAGGTTAGATCGAGGTAGTGACTATGTAGGAATTAAGATGAAAATACCATCATTCCAAGGTAGAAGTGATCCAGAAGCATATCTCAAATGGGAGAAGAGAATTGAGATGGTATTTGATTGCCAGAACTACTCTAAGGCTAAAAAGGTTAAATTAGCCGCTTTGAATTCACGGACTATGCTATTGGATGGTGGGACAAAGAGACACTTTCTAGGAGGTGAGCGGGACAAAGACCTATAGATACATGGGAGGAGATGAAGGCTATGATGAGGAAGCGTTTGTAGCTAGCCATTACTATAGGAGCATTTTTCAGAAATTACAAAGCTTGTCTCAAGGAAATAGAAGTGTGGAGGACTATTATAAGGAGATGGAAATCCTTATGATGAGGGCCAATGTTGAGGATGATAGGGAGGCTACAATGGCACGTTTCTTGGTTGGTTTGAATAGGGAAATAGTTTGAAGATTGTGGTTTGTGGCATTGAATTATTGAGATTTCAAGAGAAATCAGGTAGTGAAAATTTTTTTGGTCGATTTGAGGAGCACCAAAAACTCATTTTCAAGAGAAAGATTCATTAATTCCACTTTGCAAATCTCATTTCAATTTGTTACTCACATTCTAGTTTCTATTGTTTGTGCCAAATTTCTTGTTGAGCTTTCATCGTTGCCTTTTTTTTCATAACTGTTTGGTAGGCCTATTTGGATTGTTACTTGCTAGTTTGTTTTAGCTTGAAATTAGTTTGCGAGAACCAAATGGAATTACTAGAGTGGTAAAAGGCAAGATAGGTGAGAATTATTGAGGGTAAAAGCCGGACTATAACTAGAGTGCAAACACGAGTGAATTGAGACCTTGAATTTGAGCGAAACAGGTGAGGGAGTGTTGTGAGCTCCTTTTTACTAATAAGTTCTATAAAAAAATCATGTCACAAGACCAAAGCAAAGAAAATGTGGAAGGAACTTCAGGTGTGGCTGATCCGAAGTTATACATTCAAGCCATGGTGGGAGAACTTCAAAGAGCACTACAGTTGGAGATGGGGCAGATCCATGATCGGTTGGATAAGATGGAACCATCTATCCAAATGCCGCAGCAATGACCTCCACAAAGATTTGCACATGGACGTGGTAGAGGAAGAGATATTCCAAGAAGAGGTGATTGGGAACGAGTGGGAGATGACTACAAGGAAGAAGAAGAAGACATTGGTTCGAGAACCAATCAATTCCGTGGGTGAGAAAGGTTAGACCGAGGCAATGACTATGGAGGAATTAAGAAGAAAATACCATCATTCCATGGAAAAAGTGATCCAAAAGCATATCTCGAGTGGGAGAAGAGAATTGAGATGGTATTGGATTGTCAGAACTTCTTCCAGGCTAAAAAGGTTAAAGCCGCTGTTGAATTTACGGACTATGCTATTGGATGGTGGGACAAGGAGACACTTTCTAAGAGGCGAGTGAGTCAAAGACCTATAGATACATGGAAGGAGATGAAGGCTTTGATGAGGAAACATTTCGTACCTAGCCATTACTATAGAAGCATTTTTCAAAAACTACAAAGCTTGTCTCGGGAAAATAGAAGTGTGGAGGACTATTATAAGGAGATGGAAATCCTTATGATGGGGGCTAATGTTGAGGAGGATAGGCAGGCTACAATCGCACGTTTCTTGGTTGGTTTGAATAGGGAAATAGCAAATCAAGTGGACTTGCATCATTATGTGGAGATTGAGGAGATGTTGCACATGGCCATCAAAGAAGAGCAACAACTCAAGAGGACGGGTACCACAAGACCTAGTATTGCTCAAAACACTTGGACAGCAAGCCCATCCACATGGAAACCCAATAAGCCCAAGTTTGAAGATAGAGCCACCACACAGCCTAAATCCGAAGTTAAGGCTGAATCATCCTCATCCAAGCAAGTAAGTAAATCCAATTAATCTTCAAATAGAAATGAAGATATCATGTGCTTTAAATGTCAAGGCAGGGGTCATATTGCAAGTCAATGTCCAAATATTCTGGTCATAGTGATTTGGAAAAGTGGAGACAATGAAACTAAAGAGGAAGAGTGCGACAATGAATCCATGTCACCATTGGAAGACGTTTGTGATGAAGATGAAGGAGATTACAAGTATCTAGTTGGTGGGGACTTGTCATTTGTTGCTAGAAGAGCTTTAACTGCGTATAAAGATGAGAAGGAAGTGCAACGGGTGAACATCTTTCATACTAGATGCAAAGTCAAGGATAAAGTATGTAGTATGATTATTGATGGTGGGAGTTGTACTGATGTTGCTAGTGTTACAATGGTTGAAAAGCTAGGTTTACTCGCTATGAAGCATCTAGAGCCGTACAAGCTACAATGGTTTAATGATTGTGGAGAATTGAAGGTGAATAGGCAAGTGAAAATTGCATTCTCTATTGGTGATTATGAAGATGAGGTTATTTGTGATGTGGTACCAATGCAGGCTGGTCATTTGCTTTTGGGACGTCCATGGCAAGTTGATAGAGATATTAATCATCATGGTCGTACTAGCAAGATTGTCTTCAATTTGAAGGGTAAACGAGTGGTGCTTATGCCAATGACTCCTAAATAGATTTTTCATGATCACAAAGGAGGAGAGAAGCTGAACAACAACAAAATCAAACTGTATCCAACCACCAAGATAAAAAAAAAAAAGAGTGGTGAGGATGAGAGTGTGAGTGAAAGGAAAAGAAAAAGAATGGAAAGAAAAAAGAGAGTTTTTATGCAAAACATAGTGAGATGAAGAGGCTTTTTCGTTGTAAAAAGCCTATGATTGTAATGATGTACAAAGAAGCATATATGAATCATTTAACTAATCCTGATGAATTTTCTTTGCCTAGTTCCATTATTTCTCATTTATAGGAGTTCGATGATGTCTTTCCTAAGGAGATTCCACATGGGTTACTACCAATTAGAGGGATCGAACATCAAATTGATTTTGTTTCAGGATCAACAATTCCAAACCGGCCGGCTTATAGGAACTATCCTGAGGAGACAAAGGAACTTCAAAGGTAGGTAAGTGAATTGCTTGAGAAGGGATATGTTAGAGAAAGCATGAGTCCATGTGCTGTACCTATGTTATTAGTCCCTAAGAAAGATGGAACATGGAGAATGTGTGTAGATTAACAATATAACTATCAAATATCGTCATCCTATTCTTAGGTTAGATGATATGCTTGATGAATTGTATAGTGCATGCATGTTTTCAAAAATTCATCTTAAGAGTGGTTATCATCAAATTCACATGAAGGAAGGTGATGAATGGAAAATAGCATTTAAAATAAAGCATGGTTTGTATGAGTGGTTGGTTATGCCATTTGGGTTAACTAATGCCCCTAGTACTTTTATGAGACTTATGAATCATGTTTTGCGTGCTTACATTGGAAAGTTTGTGGTTGTATACTTTGATGATATCCTTGTATATAGTAGGAGTCTAGAAGAGCATGTAGGGCATCTAAGATTAGTTTTAGATGTGCTTAGGAAAGAAAGATTATTTGTAAATATTAAAAAGTGTGATTCTTGTCGAAATGAGCGTGTATGTCTAGAACTTGTTGTGGTAGTGTTTGACCCAGGAGATTGGGAAACCTAATTTTGATATTTGATTCGAACCTAGGACGACCTACTTCTAAACCTCTAATAAAGATTTATTTAGACCGTCTCATTATAAGTTATCAATGGAAGATCTCGATCTGTTACCTATATTTGAGGTAAGAACCTTGGTATGGTGAAAAAGCCACAATAGGGTGTAGAATAACCTATTGGTAAGTCAAATTTGAACTCCACAAGCAAAGCTTGAAAAGTTCAATATAGTTCTTAGAGAACCAAGAGAATCCCTCTCACTTTGAATCAAAATTGTAGTCTGATTTTTGTTCATGACTTATGTGCCTTTAAATAGGCAAAATAAATTACAAAGCTTTTCGAAATTTGCTAATAATAAAGGTGGTCGAAATTTATCTTTAGGAAATCTAATGTGATTAGGTTTAGGAAATCTAATTTTGATAGGTTTAGGAAACCTAATGTGATTAGGTTTAGGAAACCTAATTTGGTTAGGTTTAGGAAATCTAATGTGGTTAGGTTTAGGAAACCTAGTTTAGCTCCTAGTTTCCTAATTTGAATGGCCTTTAATTCTTTGACCAATTCAACTCTAATAAAATTAGGAAAGTAATTTAAAAACCTAATAAAAACTAAATTCGGAAAGTAAATAGGCAACATGCCAAAATCCAATCAAAACATAAATAAAAATTAATATTTTCCTAATTATAAAATTTGGCAAGCTTAGTTGGATGCCATGTCACCATATGATGCCACATCACTATGTTGTAGAAGTCTATGCGTTAAACTCTCTTTCACGTTGGCATCCTCCATCCCAATCATATGGACCAATTTTAGTTCATTTTCACTAATGAACTTGCTTCCTTGGGTTGAAAACACCTCTTGGAATAAACCATTTAGTGCCTTTTTCAAATTCTTTGCTCGTGCTCGGGTTATGGGTCCTATAGACATTTGAAGTGGATTTGGGCTCCATCTTGAAGGGCTCTTGGTCATGTCCTCATCAGATTCACCTTCAGCAGTGAATTTTAGTTGAGAGCTAAACACCGCCTAGATTAAACCACTTACTGCTTTCTGAATCTTTTAGCTTGAGCTTGTGTTATTGGTCCTGCCTTCAATTGTTTTGGCTCCATCATGTTGTGTTCCTAGGCATGTCCTCATCACTAAGAAGAGAGTTTTAGAATCTAAAGATGGATGAAAGTGAATCGGCAAAGGCTTTCTCTGATAAGATCATGAAGGTGGTGAATCAAATCCAAATGCTTAGTGAAGAGTTTTCAGACAAGAGGATTATATGCCTTCTTGAAAAGGTTGGGTCCAAAATTTCATATTTAGAAGAGATAAGAGACCTTACACAAATCTCTCTTGTTAAATTTATTAATGCCTTGCAAGCCAAAAGAACACAAAAGGAGTTTTAGGCTTCAAGGTGAATCAAGCTCAATTGAAGCACTTTTTACAGTTAAGAACAAAGGCAAAGAAATTCAGCAAGCTCAACCTCTTCAAAAGAATAATACAGGCTAGGATAACTACATGCAAAAAGGGGACATGACTAGGAGCACCTTAAAATGGAGTCGAGAGCCACTTCAAATCTATACAAGACCAATAACCAGAGCTAGAGCAAAGCAGTTTAAAACAGCACTAAATGGTTTAATCCAAGAGGTGTTCACATATCAAGGAAGCATGTTCGTTACTGAAGATGAACCAAAAGTGGTCCATATGATTGGAACGGTGGATGCCAACGTGAAAGAGAGCTTAACAGAAGAAATCCTACAACATGGCGATGTGGCAAGTTTTAATGACATGGATGGTGATGCGGCATCCTATGCTGACATGGCATTTTTGCCATGTGGAGGGTGATATGTCTTGATTGGATTTTGGTATGTTGCCTATTTACTTTCCTAGTTTAGTTTTTATTAGGTTTTTAAATTACTTTCCTAATTTTATTAGAGTTGAATTGGTAAAAGAATTAAAGGCCATACAAATTAAGAAACTAGGAGCCAAATTAAGTTTCCCAAACCTAACCACATTAGGTTTCCTAAACCTAACCAAATCAGGTTTCCTAAACCTAATCACATTAGATTTCCTAAAGATAAATTTTGACCACCTTTACTATTAGCAAATTTCGGAAAGCTTTGTAATTTATTTTGCCTATTTAAAGACACATAAGTCATGAACAAAAATCAGACTACAATTTTGATTCAAAGTGAGAGTGATTCTCTTGGTTCTCTAAGAACTATATTGAACTTTTCAAGCTTTGCTTGTGGAGTTCAAATTTGACTTACCAATAGGTTATTCTACACCCTATTGTGGCTTCTTCACCATACTAAGGTTCTTACCTCAAATATAGGTAACAGATCGAGATCTTCCATTGATAACTTGTAATGAGACGGTCTAAATAAATCTTTATTAGAGGTTTAGGAGTAGGTCGTCCTAGGCTCGAATCAAATATCCAGTGACAAAAATAATTCTCCATTAACTCCAAATATTGAATAAATAATCAACAAAATAGCAGTTCCAATATTTTCCAGCAAACAAATCAAAATCCAACAAACCGAAATTTTTTATTTATTTGGCTTTTCTTCTTCCTTTTCTTTTTTTTTTTCCTCACTCACAGAACATAAATGAACTGCAGTAGCAAGAATCAACACCTAAATTGCAATTGCCAACACTAAATATATCTATTCGGCTTTTCTTTCTTTTTCTTTTTTCTTTCAATATATGAATGCAAATATTTAATACAAACAGCAAAGAAAAATCAACAAAAACCAAAATTAACAAGAACAATAATGAAAGACAACCAACAAATTGGGAAGCAAAATTATGGTAAAACTAGGAAATCCTATTTCACCTAGGAATGGATTTTTTTTTTTTAAAAAAAAAAGATGCAGAATGTGTATGATGACAGAAGCAACCTTAACCTAATGTTAAAATTACAGATTAACACAAAAACAAATAAAGTAAATAAAGAGAGATCAAACTGGAACAAAATTTGTCTCTAATACCAAATGATATGAAGCTAGCGTGACTTTGCCTCTAAATCCGTAACAATAATTGAATTGGACAATCTAATTACAAGTTATCAATGGAAAACCTCGACTCGTTACCTATATTTGAGGAAAGAACCTTGGTATGGTGAAGACGCTCCAATAGGGTGCGGAATAACCTATTGATAAGTCAAATTATTGATAACATGGATGGTGAAGTGGCATCATATGGTGACATGGCACTTTTGCCATGTGGAGGGTGATATGCGCCTACATGGCATCCAACTATGCTTGGTCGAATTTTATAATTAAGAAACATTTGTTTTTATTTTATGTCTTGATTGGATTTTGGCATGTTGCCTATTTTATTTTCCCAATTTAGTTTTATTAGGTTTTTAAATTACTTTTCTATTTTTATTTGGAAACTAGGAGGTAAATTAGGTTGCCTAAACATAACCAAATTAGGTTTCCTAAACCTAATTTTCCGCCACCTTTATTTTAGGTAAGTTTAGGAGTGCTTTGTAATTTATTTTGCCTATTTAAAGGCACATAAGTCATGAATAAAATGGAGATTACAATTTTGATTCAAAGTGAGAATGATTCTCTTGGTTCTCTAAGAACTATATCGAACTTTTTCAAGCTTTGCTTGTGGAGTTCAAATTCCACTTGTTAATAGGTTATTTCGCACCCTATTGTGGCTTCTTCACCATACCAAGGTTTTTACCTCAAATATAGCTAACGGGTCACAGTCTTCCATTGATAACTTGTAATTAGACGGTCTAAATCAACCTTTGTTACGGGTTTAGGAGTAGGTAATCCTAGGTTCGTATCAATTAAGGAACTTAGTGATTAAGTAAGACACCTAATTGGCCTAAAAAGGAAACATGCTGATTTCTTTTTGTTCAAGCCATATTAGATGGCCACTTAGATGCTATATGTCATGCCGCATGTCCAAAGATGCCATGTCATCAAAGTGCCACGTCATCATACTGTTGAGAAATTACCAAATTGCCCCTAACTTTGTTTTCCTTCAAGCTTTCATATCAGTAGCCTTCAATGCTCAATATTGTTGCTAATTTTGATTCTTCCTTTGCAAAACTCTTACATTCTTGATTGATGCCCTCCCAGATAAGACCATTCAATGTTTCTTTAAACCTTGATGCACGAGCTATTGTAATTGGTCCAGTTGGTAACTCCATCTTTTAGTGCTCCTATGATGATCCTCATCATCTAAGGTAGAAAACTATACATACCTTCGAGATAATGCATCGACAACCACATTTTTCTCTCTTTTCTTGTAATGGAGGACATAAGGAAAAGTCTCGATGAATTCAATCCACTTTCCATGCCTTCAGTTGAGCTTCCGTTGACCTTTAATATGCTTAATGATTCATGATCTGTGCGAATCATAAATTCCTTCGACATTAAGTAATGCTGACATGTCTCTAAGGCTCTCACCAAAGCATACATCTCTTTGTCATAGGTCGGGTAGTTCAACGCAGCTCCATTTTTCTTCTCACTAAAGTAGCCTATGGGTCTTCCTTCCTGCATCAAAACATCTCCAAGACCTACACCCAAAGCATCACATTCAATTTCAAAAGTTTTAAAAAAAAGGGGCAAAACTAATAAAGGGGCATTAGTTAATTTTTCTTTCAACACACTAAAAGACTTCTCTTGTGCTTCTCCCCAGTTGAATCCAACATTTGATGAGGACATGACTAGGAGCTCCTAAGATGGAGTTGAGAGCCACTTCAAATCTCTACGAGACCAATAACCGAGGCTAGAGCAAAGACGTTTAAAGAAGAACTTAATGGCTTAATCCAAAAGGCATTCATTCATATGATTGGGATGAAGGCTGCCACCATGAAAGAAAGCTTAAAGCATGGAATCCTACAACATGGTGATGTGGCAAGTTTGATGATATGGATGGTGATGTGGCATCATTGGTGACATGGCACTTTTGCCACATGGAGGGTGATATGCGCCTCCATGGCATTCAATTAAGCTTGGCAGAACCTTATAGTTAGGACAAATTAAATTTCTATTTATGTCTTGATTGGATTTTGGCATGTTGCCTATTTTACTTTTCTAATTTAGTTTTATTAGGTTTTTAAATTACTTTCCTATTTTTGTTAAAATTAACTGATCAATGAATTAAAGGCCATTTAAATTAGGAAATTAAGAGCCAAATTAGGTTCCCTTAACATAACCAAATTAGATTTCTTAAACCTAACCAAATTAGGTTTCCTAAACCTAAATTTCGACCATCTTAGTTTAGGAAAGCTTTGTAATTTATTTTGCCTATTTAAAGATATAAGTCATGAATAAAGGCAGAGATTACAATTTTGATTAAAAAGTGAGAATGATTCTCTTGTTCTCTAAGAACCATATCGACTTTTTCAAGCTCCGCTTATGGAGTTCAAATTTGACTTATCAATAGATTATTTCGCACCCTCTTGTGGCATTAGGTTAGAGATTGCAACTTTGATTTCTTTGGCTGTTTTTATCCGATTGGTTACTGTACTTTGTTCTTTCTTTGATTTGTTAGCTGAATTTGTTTCAAACAGTTGTGGTCGACGGCTTGGTGTGTTTTCTTTGAAGTTTGGTGCAATTGGTATTACTCTAGTTTGATAAAGATTGCTCTTGTTTCTTGAATGCACAAAAAAAAAAAAAAAGGTTTGTTGATCCTTAATATTCTTTTTGTTCTTGTGATTTGTGGCATTGAATTATTGAGATTTTAAGAGAAAACAGGTAGTGAAAATTTTTGGGTGATTTGAAGAACATAAAAATCAAACCAAAATCAATATAAAAAATAAGGTTTGCTTAATTATTTATTAGTTCCACTTTGCAAATATGATCCTAATTTGTTCTTAACATTCTAGTTGCTTTTGTTTATGTCAAATTTCTTGTTCATAATCAAACCTATCATTGTTGCCTTTTCCTTGATACTTTCCGTTCTAGTTGTCTTCTTAGCGTTTCTTTAATAACTGTTTGGTAGGCCTATTTAGATTGCTACTTGCTAGTTTGATAAGTTTGATATTAGTTTGCAAAAAACCAAATAGAATTACTAGAGTGGTAAAAGGCAAGAGAGGTGAGAGTCATAAAGGGTGAAAGCCAAAATATAACTAGAGTGCAAACACGAATGAATTGAGACCTTAAATTTGAGCAAAACAAGTGAGGGAGTCTTGTGAGGTCCTTTTAACTAACAAGTTTTTGCGGGAAAAACAAAATCATGTCACAAGACAAAAGTAAAGAAAGTATGGAAGGAACTTCAGGTGTGACTGATCCAAAGTTGTATATTCAAGCCATGGTGGGAGAAGTCCAAAGAGAACTACGGTAGGAGATTGGTTAAATCCAAGACAGGTTGGATAGGATGGAATCATGAATATGAGAAAAAAGAATAAAACATTAGTTCGGGTACCAACCTAGTCCGTGGGATAGAGAGATTAGATTGAAGAAATGATTATGGAGGAATTAAGATGAAAATATCATCATTCCATGGTAAAAGTGATCTAGAAGCTTATCATGAGTGGGAGAAGAGGATTGATATGGTATTTGATTGTCAAAACTATTCGGAGGCTAAAAAGGTTAAATTTGCCACTGTTAAATTTATGGACTATGCTATTTGATAGTGGAACAAAGAGACACTGATGCAAACCTAGAGCAACCTGACTCTAAACCCATAACAAAGATTGAATTAGAGGCAAAGCACTCTAGGTTCAAATCAATCCTTCTTACGGGTTTAAAGGCAAGGCACTCTAGGTTCATATCAGATTTTTCCAGCAAATAAATAAGAAGAAACCAAATCAAAGACTAATTTCCTAAAACAAAAGTCAAAATCAAATTAGGAAACTAAATAACTATCTTTTTTACTAAGTTATCTTTGACCAATTTAAGCTCCAAATCAGCTTCCATATATGCCTTGTAGGATTCTAAATAGGATGACAATTGAGTCCTACATGTTACCCTTTATTGGAACAAAGAGAAAATGCCAACTCAGCAAAATACAGTAAAACCGACCAAACTCTCTCCTATGCGCACACCACCTCTTTGGATGCTTTACCAGTTGGGGTGCTGATCTAATACAGATGGAGACCAGGACAATCACTAGAGCAAAAGCCAAGAGATTTAAGGACAACCTGGCTGGATTCATAAAGGGAGTTATCAATTCTCAAAAGGGTTTATCCATATCTGAAGATACAAGACCAGTTTTAAGCATCCGAGTGGTGGAGGCCAATACGGACCCAGGTAAATATTTTAGTGCATTTTTGGACTTTGGGAAGCAAAGAATAGTTCCAATGATACGAACCTAGAGCAACCTACCTCTAAACGTGTAACAAAGATAGAATTAGGGCCGTCTAATTATGAGCTATCAATGGAAGACCTCGACCCGTTACCCATATTTGAGGTAAGAACCTTGGTATAGTGAAAATGCCACAATAGGGTGCGGAATAACCTATTAATAAGTCGAATTTGAACTCCACAAGCAAAGCTGGAAAAAGTTCGATATAGTTCTTAGAGAATCAAGAGAATTACTCTTACTTTGAATAAAAATCGTAATCTCCCCTTTATTCATGACTTATGTGCTTTTAAATAGACAAAATAAATTACAAAGCTTTTCTAAATTTACTAAAAGTAAAGGTGGAATAATAATGGATGAAAATTAGGTTTAGAAAACTTAATTTTGATAGGTTTAGGAAACCTAATGTGATTAGGTTTGGGAAACCTAATTTGGTTAGGTTTAGGAAACCTAATGTGGTTAGGTTTAGGAAACCTAATTTAGCTCCTAGTTTTCTAATTTGAATGGCCTTTAATTCTTTGACCAATTCAACTTTAATAAAATTGGGATAGTAATTCAAAAACCTAATAAAAACCAAAATAAGGAAAGTAAATAAGCAACATGCCAAAATCCAATCAAAACATAAATAAAAATGAATATTTTCCTAATTCTAAAATTTGACCAAGCTTAGTTGGATGCCATGTCACCATATGATGCCACATCACCATGTTGTAGAAGTCCATGCGTTAAACTCTCTTTCACTTTGGCATCCACCATCCCAATCATATGGACCAATTTTAGTTCAGCTTCACTAATGAACTTGCTTCCTTGAGTTGTAAACACCCCTTGTATTAAACCATTTAGTGCCTCTTTCAGTCTTTTTGCTCGTGCTCGAGTCATGGGCCCTGTAGACATTTGAAGTGGATCTAGGCTCCATCTTGAAGGGCTCTTGTTCATGTCCTCATCAGTCCCCTGCTCTTGAAAAAGATTTGTCCTCAAATCGTCACCTGCACAAAAAGTAGATAAATCAGCGACATTAAAAGTAGCACTTACATTATACTCACCTGGAAGATCTAATTTGTAAGCATTGTCATTAAGTCTCTCCAACACTTGGAAGGGACCATATCCACGTGGCATGAGTTTAGACTTTCATTGTGCCGGAAATCTTTCCTTTCTCAAATGCAACCAAACCCATTCTCCAGGCTCAAAAATAACTTGTTGGCACTCTTTGTTTCTTGCTTTATATATTGTTCGGTTCTCCTCTCAATGTTAGCTTTGGCCTTCTCATGTAGTTGCCTAACAAAATCAGCTTTCTTTTTCCCATCTAAATTAGCACACTTACTCAAAGGTAAAGGTGTTAAATCCAATGGAGTTAAAGGATTAAAATCATTTGCAATTTTGCAAGGTGAAAATTTAGTGGCAGAATGTACAGATCTATTGTAAGCAAATTCAACATGAGTTACACATTCTTCCAAAGTTTTGATATCTGACTTATTAATGTGCGCAACAAAGTAGATAAAGTTCTATTTACTACCTCTGTTTGTCCGTCAGTTTGTGGATGACAAGTAGTAGAAAACAACAATTTAGTACCAAACTTGGCCCACAATGTTTTCCAAAAGTAACTTAAGAATTTTGCATCTCTATCAGACACTACTGTTCTAGGCATTCCATGCAACCTAACAATTTCTTTAAAGAACAAATCAGCAATATGAGATGCATCATTGGTTTTATGACATGCAATAAAATATGAGATGCACAAAAATCGAATCCCTACCTTTCCTTGTTTTAGGCAACCCTAAAACAAAGTCCATAGAAATATCTACCCAAGGGTGGTTAGGTATAGGAAGTGGCATGTACGACCCATGTGGAGATGCCACAATAGGGTGCGGAATAACCTATTGATAAGTCAAATTTGAGATCCACAAGCAAAGGTTGAAAAGTTCGATATAGTTCTTAGAGAACCAAGAGATCACTCTCACTTTGAATCAATATTGTATTCTAAATTTTATTCATGACTTATGTGCCTTTAAATAGGCAAAACAAATTACAAAGCTTTCCTCAATTTGCTAAAAATAATTATGGAATAGTTGTGGAAGAAAATTAGGTTTAGAAAACCTAATTTTGATAGGCTTAGACCTAAGGTGGTTAGGTTTAGGAAACCTAATGTGGTTAGGTTTAGGAAACCTAATTTGGTTAGGTTTAGAAAACCTAATTTGTCTCCTAGTTTCCTAATAAAAATAGGAAAGTAATTTAAAAACCTCATATAACTAAATTTAGAAAATAAAATAGGCAACATGCTAAAATCCAATCAAGACATAAAATAAAAACTAATATTTCTTAATTATAAAATTCAGCCAATGCCATGTAGGCACATATCATCCTCCACGTGACAAAAGTGCCACGTCACCATATGATGCCACATCACCATCCATGTCATCAAATTATGCCACATCACTGTATTGTTGGATTCCATACATTAGGCTTTCTTTCATGTTGGCATCCTCCGTTCCAATCATATGAACTAATTTTGGTTCATCTTTAGTAATGAACTTGCTTCCTCAGGATGTGCAACACCTCTTGCATTAAACCATTTAGTGCTTCTTTAAACCTTTTTGCTCTTGCCCTGGTTATATGTCACCGTAGAAATTTGAAGTGGCTCTGGACTCTATCTTGGGGTGCTCCTGGTCATGTCCTCATCAAATCTTTATCAAACTATAGTAATACCAACAATGAAAACACACAAAGCCATCAACCATAAAGGTTAGGATGCAAAAAAGAACCAAGAGTTTTTATTTTATTTTTAATATATGATCGCATGGATGAAAAAGAACAAAAAGAAAAAAAGAAAAGATGCAAAGGAGAACGCAGTGACCAAATGGATAAGACAACTAAAGAAATCAAAGATGCAATTTCTAACCTAATGCAAATATCGCAGAAAACCAAGAACAAAGAAAAACAATGAAAACAAAGATAGATAGATCAAACCAATAATACAAAACTCCCTTTGATACCAAATTGATATGAACCTAGAGCGACTTGCCTCTAAACCTGTAACAAAGATTGATTTGGACCGTCTAATTACAAATTATCAATGGAAGACCTCGACCCTTACCTATATTTGAGGTAAGAATTTTGGTATAGTGAAGACACCATAATAGGGTGCGGAATAACCTATTGATAAGTCATATTTAAACTCCACAAGCAAAGCTTGAAAAGTTCAAACCACTCTCACTTTGAAACAAAATTGTCATCAAATTTTTGTTCATGACTTTTGTGCCTTTAAATAGGCAAAACAAATTACACTTTCCTAAATTCACTAAAAATAAAAATGGACAAAAATTAGGTTTAGGAAACCTAATGTGGTTACGTTTAAGAAATCTAATGTGGTTAGGTTTAGGAAATCTAATGTGGTTAGGCTTAAACAACCTAACGTGATTAAGCTTAGAAAACCAAATGTGATTAGGTTTAAGAAACCTAATTTGGCTCCTAGTTTCCTAATTTGAATGGCATTTAATACTTTGACCAATTCAACTCTAATAAAATTAAGAAAGTAATTTAAAAACCTAATAAGAACTAAATTAGGAAAGTAAATAGGCAACATGCCAAAATCCAATCAAGACATAAATAAAAATTAATTTTTTATTAATTATAAAATTCGGCCAAGCTTAGTTGGATGTCATGTCACCATATGATGCCACGTCACCATCCATGTCATCAAAACGTACATGCATTAAGCTCTCTTTCACGTTGGCATCCACCATCCTAGTCATATGGACCAATTTTAGTTCATCTTCAGTAATGAACTTGCTTCCTTGGGTTGTAAAT
This sequence comes from Ziziphus jujuba, assembly GCF_031755915.1. Lineage (NCBI taxonomy): Eukaryota > Viridiplantae > Streptophyta > Magnoliopsida > Rosales > Rhamnaceae > Ziziphus > Ziziphus jujuba. The sequence goes on from NC_083379.1 coordinate 26,751,049, forward strand.
ACCTCCTCGGTTAGAGCATTTAAATCTATTTGTTCTTGCCCTGGTAATTGGTCCTATAGAGATTTAAAGTGGATCTAGACTCCATCTTAAGATACTTCTGGTCATGTCCTCATTAGGAGGAATGCTTGCTGCATGTTGAGTTTGCTTATAATAGAACCATGCATTCAGCTACTAAATATTCTCCATTTGAAATTGTTTATGGTTTTAATCCTTTAATGCCATTAGATTTAACACCTTTCATTTAAGTGAACTTGCTAACCTAGATGGAAAAATAAAAGCTGAATTTGTTAAGCAAATTCATTAGAAGAAAAAAGCAAACATTGAGAGGAGGAATGAGCAATATGCCAAGATTACAATCAAATTATTACAATATCAACCTTCCTAACTAAATTTATCCAGCAAATAATTAAATGAAAGCCAAAATGGAAGATTATTTCCTAATTTAAAAGTCAAATGTCGGATTTAGAAAGTAGTAAACTAGTTTTCCAAATAAGCTATCTTTGTCCAATTACCAGCTCGTTTAGGCTCTAAATCAGTTTCAATATGCCATATAGGATGCCTGGTAGGATTAGAACTGGTTTCCACACATTGTCATTGATTGGAATGATCAAAGCTTGCTTGGATGACAAGATAACTCTTTCCCAGCACTAAAACAGTTCAATTCGGCCATATTGGAAGCTTGGGTGCAAATGATGTGCTTGGATACCATTGCAGAACCCTTGACATGATTCCATGGTCTCTTGTTGAGCTAAATTACATTCCTAAGCTATCAAACCCATTCCTTGTTGCTCGAAGTCCTTAAATGTACCAAAACAGCATTTCTACCTTCTCAACTTGGATTCTCAATGCGGGCTTTAAATCTTCTGATATTAATATGCCTTCTTAAGATTGAATTACTTTTTGAGTGAAGCTAACCAGATTGTCCTTAAACCTTTTAGCTTGTGCCCATGTAATTGGTCTAGTCTTCAGTTGCACAGGATCAACACCCCAACAAGTTGTTGTTTGCACGAGTATAGTCAGATTCTCGTCATTCCCCTCTTGAAAGTGAATTGTCCTAAAATTAAAGTCATCATTTTTGCAGAAAATGAGATAAATCGGCAACATTAAGTGCAATACTCACATTATACTCACCTGGTAAATTAAGCTTGTGGTGTTTTCATTGACCCTCTCCAAGACTTGAAAATGTCCATCTCTTCGACGCATAAGCTTTGACTTGCATTCTTTAGGAAACATCTCTTTTCTCACATGTAACCAAACCCAATCTTTAAGTTCAAACAATATCTTAATCGGCCTTGGTTAGCAACCTTTGCATATTGCTCAGTCCAGCTTTCTATGTTTGCAAGTCTTTTCATGAATATGCTTAAGGAATTTAACTTTTTATTTTTCATTTAGATTAGAGTGTTCATTAAAAGGCAAGGTGTTAAATCTAATGGAATTAAAAGATTAAAACCATAAACAATTTCAAATGGTGGATATTTAGTAGCAGAATATATGGTTCTATTATAAGCAAATTCAGCATATGGCAAACATTCCTCTCAAGTTCTCAAATTTCTACTAATTAATGCTCTCAACAATGCAAACCAAGTTCTATACACTACTTCAGTTTGACTATTAGTTTGTGGATAGTGGAAAATAAAAATTTAGTGCCTAATTTAGCCCATAATATTTTCCAAAAGTAATTCAAGAACTTAGCATCCCTATCTGAAACAATAGTCCTAGGCATACCATATAGAGACTCACCACCTTCTTAAAGAACAAGTTAGCTACATTAGATGCATCATCAATTTTATTACATGCAATGAAATGGGCCATATTAGAAAATCTATCAACAACCACAAGAATTGAATCTTTTCCCGTCCTAGACCTAGATAAACCAAGTACAAAATCCATAGATAAAACAATACAAGGATTTATGTGATTCCGCTCGAGCCCGCTCAACCGATAACCCGTTGGGGTGCTAACCCAACACGGATGAAGACCAGGGCAATCACAAGAGCTCAAATTAAAAGATTTAAGGACAAACTAGGAACATTTATACAGGGGGTAATCAATTCTCAACAGAGCTTATCCATATTTGAAGATACAAAGCCTATTCTAAGCATCCAGGTGGTGGAAGCCGATACGGACCCGGGTAGCAGTTTTGGTACAAATATGGACAACGAACAGCATGAAATGGTTCTAACTCTTTATGGATTCAATACATATGTCTAAGAGGATATGGAATCAAGTCAAGGCATTCAAAAAGGGGTTGTACAGACAGCTTCAAATTTGGCCTGTTTTTTACTGTGTTTTGTGCAGGCTTTATTGTATTTTGCTGGGTTGGCTTTTTCTTCCTCTTCCAAGCATGGGAAACGTGTGGGACTTCATATTCAGCTTATTTGGCATCCTACAAAGCATATTGAAGCTGATTTGGAGTTCAAATTGGTCAAAGTCAACTTAGTCAAAAAGCTAGTATTTTAGTTTCCTAATTTGATTCTACTTTTTTTGCTTTAGGAAATTACCATTACTTTTTAGTTTTTATTTATTTATTTTATGGAACAATAAGTTTAGGAAAGTTATTATTTTATTATTTTCATTATAAATTAATTAATTCCTAATTCAAAATAAAGGAATTAATTAATCCAAATTAGATTAGGAAAGGAGTGAGAATTTCGGCCACCATAGGAAACAACTTTGTATGGCCGGTTTTCCCTTCATTTTTAGGGTTTTATTTTGTGGCTCTGTAGCCTATTTAAAGGATTATTTTTCAATAAGAAAAAAGCTTGAATTTTATACGGAAAATTATTTGCGAGATTGAATTTTCTGTTTTTTTGAACACCTAAAAACCATTAGTGAATGAGTGTTTTAGTTTGACTTATCAATAGGCCTTCCATCACCTATTGTGGCGTCTTCATTATATACCAAGGTTTCTAATCACAGGTTGGTTAGGGGTTGAGGTGACCATTAAAACTTGGACATAATTAGATCCGGGCTAATATAATATGGGTTTAGGAGTAGGCCATCCTAGGTTCGTATCATTTTGACTTGGATGAGGGGTTTGATGAAATTTTTGAACCTCAAGAAAGACTAATCCATGGGATACCAGCAAGGAACAAAGATGATGATCTAGGGAATATCAAGGTAAACATCCCACCATTCATGGGTAAAAGTGATCCGGAAGCATATTTGGAATGGGAAGAGAGAATGGAGATGATTTTCGATTGTCATCATTATTCGGAGGCCAAGAAGGTGAAGATGGCAGCAATGGAGTTTGGCCATTCCTATCCAACCTATTGATACGAACCTAGGACGACCTGCTCCTAAATCCATAACAAAAATTTAAGTTGACCGTCTAATTACATGTTATCAATGGAAGACCTCGACCCGTTATCTATATTTAAGATAAGAACCTTGGCATGATGAAGATGCCACAATAGTGTGCAGAATAACCTATTGATAAGTCAAAGTTAAACTCCACAAGCAAAGCTTGAAAAGTCCGATATAGTTTTTAAAGAACCAAGAGAATAACTCTCACTTTGAATCAAAATTGTAATCTAAATTTTATTCATGACTTGTGTACCTTTAAATAGGCAAAATAAATTACAAAGCTTTCCTAAATTTTCTAAAAATAATTATGGAATAATTATAGACGAAAATTAGGTTTAGGAAACCTAACGTGGTTAGGTTTAAGAACCTTAATTTGGTTAGGTTTAGGAAACCTAATTTATCTCCTAGTTTCCTAATAAAAATAGGAAAGTAATTTAAAAACCTAATAAAACTAAATTGGAAAAATAAAATAGGCAACATGCCAAAATCCAATCAAGACATAAAATAAAAACTAATATTTCCTAATTATTAAAATCAGCCAATGCCAGGTAGGCGTATATCACCCTCCACGTGGCAAAAGTGCCATGTCACCATATGATGAGCGTCTTCACCATACCAAGGTTCTTACCTTAAGTATAGGTAATGGGTCGAGGTCTTCAATTGATAACTTGTAAATAGACGGTCTAATTCAATCTTTATTATGGGTTTAGGAGTAGGTCATCCTAGGTTCGTATCAATTTGGTTGAGCTAGTTTCTAATTACAGGTTTGATCTATCTATTTCTTTTCTTTTGTTTCATTGTTTTTCTTGGTTTTTTTTTGGGCAATTTTTTGCATTAGGTTAGAAATTGCATCTTTGATTTCTTTGGTTGTTCTTTACGTTTGTGTTGCTGCATTTTTCTTTGCATTTTGTTTTTGTGTTCTTCATCATTCATTCCGAGCAAATCTTATGTAAAAAAAAAAAAAAAAAAGAAAGAACAACATAAAAAAACAAAACAAAAATTCGTTCTTAAATTTTTTTTTCTTCTTGTTCTTGTGGTTTGTGGCATTGAATTATTGAGATTTTAAGAGAAACCAAGTAGTGAAATTTTTTTTTAGTTGATTTGAGGAGCACCAAAAACAAGCCAAAATCAATACCGAAAATAAGGTTTGTTGAATATTCACTAATTCCACTTTGTAAATCTCATTCCAATTTGTTCTTCACATTCTAGTTTCTTTTGTTTGTGCCAAATTTCATGTTGAGCTTTCATCATTGCCTTTTTCTTTTTACTTTTCATTTTATTTGTCTTGTAGCCTTATTTTCATAACTGTTTAGTAGGTCTATTTGGATTGTTACTTGCTAGTTTGTTTTAGTTTGAAATCAGTTTGCAAAGAACCAAATAGAATTACTAGAGTGTTAAAAAGGCAAGAGAGGTGAAAATTATAGAGGGTAAAAGTCGAACTATAACTAGAGTCCAAAGACGAGTGAATTGAGACCTTGATTTGAGCGAAACACATAAGGGAGTGTTGTGAGGTCCTTTTTACAAACAAGTTCCACAGAAAAGTCATGTCACAAAACCAAGTTAGAGAAAGTGTGGAAAGAACTCCAGGTGTGGCTGATCTGAAGTTATACACTCAAGCCGTGGTGGAATTTCAAAGAGCACTACGTTGGAGATGGGGCAGATGCATAATCGGTTGGATAGGATAGAATCATCTATCCAAACACCGCAGCAACGACCTCCACAAAGGTTCGTTCATGGATGTGGTAGAGGCAGAAATACTCCAAGAAGGGAAGATTGGGAATGAGTGGGAGATGACTATGGGGAAGAAGGGGAAGACATTGATTCGGGAACCAATCAATTCCATGGGGGAGAGAGGTTAGACTAAGGCAATGACTATGGAGAAATTAAGATGAAAGTACCATCATTCCAAGGTAAAAGTGATCCAAAAGCATATCTCGAGTGAGAGAAGAGAATTGAGATGGTATTTAATTGTCAGAACTACTCCGAGGCTAAAAAGGTTAAATTAGCAGTTGTTGAATTCGCAAACTATGCTATTGGATGGTGGGACAAAGAGACACTTTCTAGGAGGCGAGCGGGTCAAAGACCTATAGATACATGGGACGAGATGAAGGCTTTGATGAGGAAGCAATTCGTACCTAGCCATTACTATGGAAGCATTTTTCAGAAACCACAAAGTTTGTCTCAAGGAAATAAGAGTGTGGAGGCTATTATAAGGAGATGGAAATCCTTATGATGAGGGCCAATGTTGAGGAGGATAGGGAGGCTACAATGGCACGTTTCTTGGCTGGTTTGAATAGGAAAATAGCAAATCAAGTAGACTTGCATCATTATGTGGAGATTAAGGGGATGTTGCACATGGCCATCAAAGTTTAGCCTCTGAATAGTTACGACAATAAAAAATCATCTCCATCTGTTCCTCCCATTCCAAGTAAGCCTTCGGATCACTTTTTCCAAACAATGGTGGTATGTTAACGTCAACATTTCTGAGACCATCATCTTCTTGGGTTTGTCTTCCATGGATTTTCCTTCCTTAGAGTGCAAATTCCTCCCTAAAACATCAGCGACCTCCTCTACCTCGACAACGTCTTCCATGTGGTTCCATCCTAGGGTTCGGCCTTCCTTGTGAATTTTCAATAATTGTTGGTTGTAGTTCTCATAATATAAACCTTTGTATCAAATCCTTAAACCAATTTTAATCCAATCAATTAGCACCAATATTCAACTATTCAGAAACCAATATTCCAAAAGCAAATAGTAGCTTCAATAAACACAATGAAATTTCCAAACCCAAATCAAATTCAAATTTTCAACTTCTCCAAAATCGGTCTTTTGCAATTTTTTTTTTTAACTGTGGCTTTTTTTTTTCCCTCTTTATTTTTTTAATCTCAACAAAATATACCAACACAATACCCAACAGTACAATCACCACAAAAATCATAACTTCAATGCCAACAAATTCTCAAATCCCGATTGCACCTTCCAAACTAACAAATTGCAAAGTTTTAGGTCTATGCAATATGTTCTCAAAATTCATTTTTTTTAATATATGAATGCAACTAATTAAGATTAAAACAACAAGGAAAATGATGAGGACATGACCAAGAGCCCTTCAAGATGGAGCCCCGAACCACTTCAAATGTCTACAGGACCCATAACTCGAGCATGAGCAAAGAGATTGAAAGAGGCACTAAATGGTTTAATCAAGGAGGTGTTTTCAATCCAAGGAAGCAAGTTCATTAGTGACATTTGAAGTGGATCTGGGCTCCATCTTGAAGGGCTCCTGGTCATGTCCTCATCAATACCTTTAATTTTTATTATGTTTTTAATTATTTTTAGATGGATAAATCATTGTTAATTAGTTTCCTCATCTTAATTTGTCATGTAATTAGTCACTTTCCTAAACTATAAAAGAATTGACTAGTCAAATTCAAATTAGTAAATAAGTTAGAATTTAGGGTTTATAAAATATTATTAGTGGAATTTTAAGGTACTCTTGCTTATAAAAAGGTTTCAATTTCATTAACACAACAACTTTTGATCTTTAGCAAAAATTAATACTTGTGAGATTTAAACCTTTTGGTTCTCTAATAACTAACCTTTATACTTTTCTAACTTGAAAAGTAAAGTTCAATCTGTGACTTATCAGTAGGGTATTTCTGCAACCCTTTTGTGGCATCATTCATTCCACAGAATCGCAGTCAAATAGAAAATTGAGTATAATGTTCATTCCATAGAACCTTAATCAATTAGATGATCGAGTATTAATTTATCCAAATCTAGATTGGTTTAATTTATTTTGTTCTTCATCATCATCAAATCCGAAAGACAAATTTTGTTTGAGCTAAATTTTTTGTAGGTTTTTTTTTTGTGTATCAATCTTTGTTTGAGTTAGAAATTTTTGGTCTCCTTCCGTCCATTTACCAAAAAAATAACCTCAGATTGCATCCTAGTTAAAATACATTAATGGAAATGAATTGTATCAAACTTTATCCATTGAATTACTTGGATTGAGGTTTATATTTGGTGGCATTTGGAACTTTGTTGCTATTACTTTAGTACAAGAAAAAAAAATGTCAAAAAAATGTGAAAGTCGAAGTTTTTTTGTGATGTTGCTGCTGGCTTTGGTTGTGATATATATTGCAAACTGAGTGATTTAGGTGTGGCTAAAAAGAAAAAAAGCACTAAGAATTAAGATTCAACGAAACAACTAAGGTCAATTTAAGGATGGATCCCGACACTTAAATTACCTTCATTCCATGTCAAGATGCAGTCGAGATGGTTTTTAACTTTCATGGTTACTTTAATCTAAGAAGGTCAAGCTAATAAGTGTAGAGTGTCATAAATATGCTCTAAAGTGGTGGGATAAGGAATGCACTACTAGGAGAGTTGGCCAAGCACTAATTTCAACATGGGGAGAGATGAAAACTTTAATGAGAAAGATGTTTCTACCTAGTCTTTATTGTCATAGTATTTATCAAAAGTTACAAACTTGTTCAAGGGTTCTAGAAGTACAGAGAAATGCCACCAATAGACGAAGTCTTTAATGCTTAGAGTTGATATGGTTTAGGATGAGGAATTTATAGTGGCTCATTTTCTTACGGGTTTGAACAAGAACATTGCTGATCAAGTCAATTTGCACTAATACTTGATCTTGAAGAGATGTTGCAAATGGCAACCAAAATGGAGCAACAACTTAAGAGGAAGGGTATGACATGTGTATCTAGTGCATGAAGCCCTTGGAAATCAACAATCCATGGAGCACCAACTAAGCCAATCCAAATTTCAAAACAACTTCAAGGCTAAAAATATAAGCTAAGGTTGTGATGTGTAAAATCAACTCGCAAGTGTACGAATCGTTTTCAAGTAATAAAGTGGAAAAAAAAAAAGGGTTGTCGTACCCAAGGGATTAACAATTAAGTACCAAAGATAATTAGATTTTGACAATATTTGAACTAAAATTTAAGATGACAATTGAAAATAAATAAACTAAATTAAACAAAAGCAATCAATTAAAATTAGATCAATTTCAAGTAAGAGAGAGAATTCAATAATTATGAATACTAAGGCATTTGATTTCACCACTAACTATTCCAATTTAATTAACTAGTAATTTTGTCAATCACAAAATTAATCAAAAGTAGTTTCCACTCACAATTGATAATATTCACATAACCTAATTTATTCCTTCCGGCCTATAAATTAAATCATGCAAAATCATTAAACATAGATTAAGCAAATAATATGGAATGTGACATAATTATTTTCCAATTAATTATGCATTCATGTAAATCATTGGAGATCCATAATATTATCCTCTTCCAAGCTAAAATATTATTAAAATCATTCATTCCTTCCGGCCTATGAAAACATTAAGCGCACCAATGATTTATTAACAAAACAATTACTAATTAAATAAAACTCAACATATATTTAAGTAATTAAACCTTCATAATTAGGGCTACATCATAACCCTAACTATAAAATTTAGTTCATGGAAAAAATAAATTTAACATCCATAATTGTTAAAAGTAATAAGATTCACAGTTAAAGAGAAAAGAAAAGAGAATAAAAACTATTGAAGAAATTCTCCTCCAAGAGCTTTCAAAGTCGTAGCCTTCTTCTCCAAGAAAGCCCACGTCTCTATGCCTCCTCCAACCTCTCCAATTGATCTTCTAAAACTCTAAAACTTTAAAACTCTAGAACCCTTAAAAGAATCTTAGAAACTCCCAAAATTTGGTTGTTTCTATTTAAGCCTCCTAAAAGCTAGGTGGCATAACATTAGTAACCAAATAATTAACAATGTCCGCATACCAAGGTACATCAAACACGCCATCAACCCTAAACATTCTCTCATCCAGGAAACACTCTTCTATGTCTCTTTCTTCTTTTTCCTTACTCAATTCCAACCTAGACAAGTGATCGGCTACTAGGTTTTCTACTCCTTTTTTTATCCAAAATTTCTAAATCAAACTCTTGAAGTAACAAAACCATATAATTAACCTTGGTTTAGACTCTTACTTACTCATGAGTTACTTAATTACACTATGAACGGTATAGACAATGGTCTTAGAACCTAACAAATATGCTCTAAACTTATCAAAAGCAAAGACAACGGTAAGCATCTCTTTCTCAGTAGTAGCATAATTAAGTTGATCATCATTCAAACTTCTAGAAGCATAATAAATAACATGCAGTTTTTTATCTTTCCTTTGTCCCAAAATAGCTCCTATAGCGTAATCACTAGCATCACTTATAATTTCAAAAGATAGATTCCAATTAGGAGCACACATAATGGGAGCACATATTAATTTTTCTTTTAAAAGATTAAAAGCATGCATGCATTCATCATAAAAAACAAAGGGAACATCTTTATTCAACAAGTTACAAAGAGGTTAGTTATCTTGGTGTTAGGTCTACAATATTGATGATTTTATGCCATATTTATAGCTTAATATTTGTTAGTTTGTGTTAATTTGTTATGGAAAAATACTTATTTATGTATTTTTTTTAATCTAGGTGAAAGAGGAAGAATTTTAAGAAAACAACCATAAAGATGGATTCCTTGGGTCGAATTATGGTGGGAAGCAAGATTTGAGCTCGAACGGACTAAGCATTAAAAAGATTCCAAAAAGATACCTTGAAGATTCCATAAAGATTCTATCGAGAATTTCATGGTGGAAGTGGATGTCATATGAATCATCACAATCTGAGGATTTCAAATGTCTCGTTATTTTTGGATTTCAAGATGGGAGCAAAGAGTTATCATCATTTAAAGTTTGGAATTTATAAAAAGGAATATTCTAGTTAAATCTCCACCATTGATCAAAAGAGGGAATCAAGGCAATTTGAGGGCCAAGATAAAAACAAGTGGCAATAATTGGTTAATTTATCATTAATGAGGCACATGTCATGTCACATGCTTCATTAAGGGTAAATTAGACTAATTAACTATTTTTTTAGGAGGAATTAGATAAAAGGAAAGTAGTAGAGAGCAAGTAATATACAGTTTCCTTTTTACACATGAAATTCGTCCAACCCTCTTCATGGCCTAAAAAAAAATATCTTCCAAGACTCCCACATTGAAAATAAAGAGAGAAAAAGATTCCCAAGGTCCTATATATATAGCCCCCACCACATTGAAGGAAGATATACAAGTTTAGAGAGTTATTTAAGAGCTTTTAGGAGGCTTAAATAGAAACAAACCAAATTTTGGGAGTTTCTAAGATTCTCTTAAGGGTTCTAGGGTTTTAAAGTTTTAAAGTTTTAGAAGATCAATTGGAGAGCTTGGAGGAGGCAGAGAGACGTGGGCTTGCTTGGAGAAGAAGGCTACGACTTTGAGAGCTCTTGGAGGAGAATTTTTTCAATAGTTTTTATTCTCTTTTCCTTTCTCTTTAATTGTGAATCTTATTATTTTTAATAATTATGGATGTTGAAATTATTTTTACCATGAACTAATTTTCATAGCTAGGGCTATGATGTAGCCCTAACTATGAAGGTTTAATTATTTTAATATATGTTGAGTTTTATTTAATTAGTAATATGTTTTGTTAATAAATCATTGGTATACTTAAAGCTTTCATAGGCCGGAAGGAATGAATGATTTTAATAATATTTGAGCTTGGAAAAGGATAATATTATGGATCTCCAATGATTTACATGAATGCATAATTGATTGGAAAATAATTATGTCTCATGCCATATTATTTGCTTAATCTATGCTTGATGATTTTGCATGATTTAATTTATAGGCCGGAAGGAATAAATTAGGTTATGTGAATATTATCAATTGTGAGTGGAAACTACTTTTGATTAATTTTGTGATTAAGTGTGGTTAACAAAATTACTAGTTAATTAAATTTACATATTTAAGTAATTAAATTGGAACAGTTAATGGTGAAATCAAATGCCCTAGTATTCATAATTATTCAATTCTCTCTCTTACTTGAAATTGATCTAATTTTAATCGCTTTTGTTTAATTTAGTTTATTTAGTTTTCAATTGCCATCTTAAATTTTAGTTCAAATATTATCAAAACCTAATTATCTTTGGTACTTAATACTTAATCCCTTGGGTACGACAACCCTATTTTTCCACTTTATTACTTGAAAACGATTCGTGCACTTGCGAGTTGATTTTACACATCAAGTTTTTGGCGCCGTTGCCGGGGATTAAGGCATTAATATTAATTCGGATTGGGTTTAGTAGTACTTTGATCATTGTTTTCTTATTTTAAATTTTTATATTCGTTTCTTAATTTTGGTTTTAGTGTTGCATGCCAGGGTTTTAATTCTTTGCTTGTTTGGCCAACTTGCTTTGAATTTTTAATACTTATTTTGTGGTACTTGAAACCAAAATTGTGTTTTTAATTTATTGGTGCTTAGGTTACAAGTCTAGCATACTTAGGGATTTTAGTATTATTTTTTTTATTTGTTTGGTTGAATAAGATTAGGTTTAGCTTACTTTTAGTTGAAATTTTAGTTTGGCATAATTGTTTACTTTAAAAGCATATCTGCACAAAAGGGTTTAATTTTTTTTTGCATTCAATTCATTTGGTTCATTATTTCCTAGAGTTATTTTCATTTATCTTTTAGTTAAGTGTTAGTTTATTTTTTTTTATTGCTAATTGATTTTAATTGATAGATTAGTTAGCAACATGAGAATTCTAATAATTTTTTTTTTCTTGTTTAATTTTCTAATTTTCTTTCTAATTTATTTTCCTTGCTCTCTTTTTAGGAATTAGGTGTTGTGTATGAGTCATAGTGGTGATCAAGAGTTCAAGGAGGAAGTTGACTTAGAAAATAAACCAGCACCTAGAAAACAAGTCATAAGGGGTACTTGGGTACGTATAGACCAAGGAACTCAAGAAGGTGCAATGGCCAACCAAAGAGAAGATGATTTGCCCATATGCGAGTATGCTGGTCACAAGAAAGTTGGTGATTTGTCTTGCATAAGGAGACCACCCATTGAAGAAAACAATTTTAAAATTGAAGCATCTACTACTTCTTTGCTTAATAATGTTCAATTTTGTGGTTTGCCTCATGAAGATCCAAACATGCATATTTCTAGTTTTCTTCAATTGTGTGATATGTCTAAACAAAATGGTGTTTCTGATGATGCTTTTCGATTAAGACTTTTTCCTTGGTCTCTTAGAGACAAGGCAAAAGTGTGGTTAAATTCTTTACCTGCAGGTACTATCACTACATGGGATGCTATGGAGGCAAAATTCCTAGACAAATTTTTTCCTCCATCAAAGACCGCAAAATTGAAAGTGATATAAACAATTTTTGTCAATGGGACCAAGAGACTTTGTATGATGCATGGGAGCGCTTCAAGGAACTATTAAGAAGATGCCCACACCATGGTTTTCCAACATGGATACAGGTACAGATTTTCTATAATGGTCTAGATTATGGTAACAAACAATTTGTAGATGCAGCTGCAGGAGGTTCTTTAATGAAGAAGAGGCAATCAGAAGCATTTGAATTAATTGAAGAGATGGCCCATAATAACTACCAATATCCAAGTGAGAGGAGACTAAATGGAAGAAGTCAAGTAAAGGCCGTGGAAGATGTTGATATTAACAACTTAGGAGATCAACTTGCAACCCAATTCATGAAGACGTTGAATACTCAATTTGGTCAAATAGGGGTGAATTCTATCCAATCTACTAATAATTTTTTATTTTGTGATTTATGTGGTGCTCATGATCATAAGAGTGTGGATTGCCAAGTTGGAAATCCCTTTGCTTCTGATGATGTTAATTTTGTAGGGAACTTCCAAAAGCAACAAAACAATCCATATTCTAACACATATAATCCAGGATGGAGGAACCACCCAAATTTTTCATGGTCTAACAACAACCAGCAAGGGTCTAATCAAGGACAAAGTGGAGGGTTTCAAAGACAACAATTCCAATCTCCATTCTACCAAAAGCCGCAACTTGCACATCAAAATCAAAATTCTTCTCAAGCTCAAACTCAATTTTCTTCACTTGAACAATCCTTGCAAGAGTTATCTAATAGTACTAATTCTTTCATGCAGAGAACTGAGCAACAATTGACAAACCATAGTCAAATGTTCAACAACCAAATGGCTGCAATCAAAAGCTTGGAGAACCAAATAGGTCAATTAGCAACTCAATTCCAAAGAAGTCAAGGAACTTTGCCAAGCCAAACGGAGAAGAACCCAAAGGAGCAGGTTCAAGCCATTACATTAAGAAGTGGAAAGCAAGTAGCCGGGCCTAAAGAAAGTGACAAAGGGATGGTAATTCTTGATGATGAAGATGAAGAGAGCCCTATAGACTCAACATCACACTTGGTCACACATGACAACTCAAAATCAAATGTGGAGCATAATGAGGCTTATAGGAGAAAAGATGAAGGTTTAAGTGATGCCATGAAGTCTCCACCAACAAAGTACATACCACCACATGGAAGAGAGGCCGAGAGCTCACCAACTGGATCAAAGAAAGTTGAACCAGCACCTTACCTAACCAAACCTATTGACAAGCACAACGAAAATGAGGAGAAGAATCAAGCCTACAAGAAAACCCCACCTCCACCTTTCCCATCTAGGTTTAGGAATGCAAAGTTAGATAATCAATTTAAAAAGTTTCTTGATGTATTTAAGCAATTGCATGTAAATATCCCTTTCATAGATGCCTTAGAACAAATGCCTTCCTATGTTAAGTTTTTGAAGGAGATATTGTCAAACAAGAGGAGGTGGGAGAATTATGAGTTAGTAGCTTTGAGTGAGGAGAGTAGTGCTAGGTTACACCATAGGATTCCACCCAAGTTAAAAGATCCAGGAAGCTTTGATATCCCGTGTAACATTGGACATTATAATTTTATGGCTCTTTGTGATTTAGGTGCTAGCATTAATTTGATGCCATATAGCATTTATAGGAAGCTTGGAGTGGGAGATGTGAAGCCTACCTCAGTGACTCTTCAAATAGAATATTTTCAATGCTTTATCCTTTCGAGCTCAATCTTGCTTCCCGCCATAATTCGACCCAAGGAATCCATTGTTATGGCTTTTTTCTTAAAATTCCTCCTCTTTCACCTAGATTAAGAAAGATATTTAATTATCTTTCCATAACAAATAAACACAAACTAACAAATATTAAGCTATAGATATTGCATAAAATCATCAATATTTTAGACCTAACAAATACCCCTAAACTTAAGATTTGCTAGTCCCTAGCAAAGAAAAAGAATAAGAAAATGAAACTTTTAAAGAACACAAGATACTTTAATGGGGTGCCTCAAAAATTGTATAACATATTAAGCTTCAAATGATATCAAAGTAATTATGTAATTCAATACCTTATCTTCCATCCAATATATATGATACTTCCAATGTGTTGTGTGGAAATCAGTTTATACATTCAATATCATGCATTTGAATAAATTTACAAGAATTAGAGATTGATAATAAAGTATGAACTACCATATGCTTGACTTAATTATTATTCTTCACTAATGTAGGCTATTGCACCACCTTAAATCATTAGGATTTCATGGCTTTTGTTGTAAAGGCTTTATAGGGTATGGCTTAAAAGAAAGAAAAGGATAAGATATAATAAATTAATGAAAGAAACCTAAAATTTCATGGCTTTTACTTGTAAAATTTGTTTCTTTCTTTGGACTTCTTTTCTTCTTTTAACTTCAATTTCAATATCCTTTTTCTCCTTTTTATTGTATTATTTTCTTCAAATCA
Organism: Ziziphus jujuba; assembly: GCF_031755915.1. NCBI lineage: Eukaryota > Viridiplantae > Streptophyta > Magnoliopsida > Rosales > Rhamnaceae > Ziziphus > Ziziphus jujuba. The sequence continues at coordinate 26,766,073 of NC_083379.1, forward strand.
CACATATTCTTTCTTTCTTTCTTTCTTTTTTTCTTTTTTTCTTTTTTTTTTCCTCTTTTCCTTTCAATTTTTTTTCCCCCCATTTCCACTAAACCCACAAAAATTTTTTTCTTCTTCTTATTACACATTCAAACCTCCAATTTTTACAAAAATACATGCTAAAGCCAAATTCACTAAATACTTAACCCCCATTTCAATATTCTTTCTTTTTTCTTTTTCTTCAGCACTCTCACTAACTCACAACCATATATATTCATATTAATTCAATTAAAGCTCTATTTATAGTATGTTCAAGGTAGGAAAAAGAAATTTAAGGCTCAAAATAGGTACTAAATGTGGTTTAATGAACAAAATGCTCTAATACATCTTTATGCATCCTAAAGGCTCAAATAAGGTACTAGTGGAAAATAATGTTTTAGGTAGGCTTGAAAGGCTCAAACGTAAACAAAGATGGCCTAAATCATGTTCTTAGTAATTCATTTTCCTAGGATTTTGCCTCGAGCTATAATCAAGCAAGTTCTAGAGTTCAATTAATAATAAAGTACTCTAATTCATGCATTATTGATCATGTGCACAAAATTTATTTAAACTAACGACATATGAATATAACTTCAAGTATTTAAGCCTACATAAAAGGAAATCAACTATCTAAAAACCAATATATTTTTAATCATAGTCTTATCATTTGCTCATTAAAGTACTTAAGAAAACACCACAAAAGTAATTTTTTTTAATAATAAAAATCTGCCAAATAAAACACACACTAAAAGTAAAAATATTTTTGGATTTTTCAAAAGTAAAAATATTTTTGGATTTTTCAAAAATTTTATGAAGGAAAATAAAAACTAATAAAGACACTTAAAAGACAAGATTTAAAAGATGCAAAGCATGCTTTTCACCTCGAACTTAAAATGAACAATGTCCTCATTGTGAAAAACATAAAATAAAGCAAAAGTAAATAAAAGGTAAAGAATACTCCCCTATGAAGACATGGAATATTCCTCGCAGTGTGAAAACTAGGGAAAAACCTATATGTTGCATTTTCCCTACACACTATGCAGTCAAAAAGAAGGGTATGTGCCCATGCAAGTTGATGCAATCCAATGCATATTTAAGGTGGTTGTACTCCAAAAGCTTAGCTTTAGACTTGAACTTCTCAACATACATATTTCGCTCTTTTCTTCCTAAACATCTTAAAACCTTGCAAAAAACTCAAAAAAAAAAAAAAAAAACACATCAAAACAACTAAAATAAATAGATTAATACAAGACAAAGTAGAGCGCTTATTTAAAGTCATTAGCTTGACTCTTTTCTTTTGATGTTCAACTTGGATTAAATATGTAAATGATTTCATCCTCATAATATTGTCCAAGCTTATATGGCAATTGTGCATGATGATAATCTTGTAGCCTTCGAAAGCTTTTAATTCCTTGTACTATATAAGTCCCAATTTTTATTAAAAGTGTGAGTTGAACTTTCCTTGCAGTGGGTTCGATTTCTCTATGTCCAAAACTGGTTTGTTTGTCTTCTTTTAAGATGCATTCAGCCTTAATTGCATGTTTGGATGCGTATATACATCTTTGGCTCTTGAAAAGACAAGAGATCTCTCACAAATCTTACTTTCTGAATTGATCAATGCCTTGCAAGCCACAGAAGAAAGGAGGGGTCTTCAACTCCAAGGTGAATCTAGCTCCAGAGAAGCAGCCCGTGTAGCCAACAATGAGGGAAAGTCAATACCACAAGCATAGCCTTTTCAAAGGCCAAATAGAGCCAAGGACTTTACCAACCCAAAGAGGGAACAAGATGACTTATGGTCCTTACACAATAAAGCAAGGACACATGGCCAAGGAGGTTTTTAGAGACCAATTACAAATGCAACAACGAAAGGAAGCCAAGAAGCTCAAAGAGAAGGCTAATGTCACCAACGGTTCCACCATCCAATCAAGTGGGAAAAGGTGAGTTTGCTGTTCAAGGTAAGTCTTTCAACACCTAAGTTGAGTGGAAAAATTTAAACAAAGCCGAGTGAGAAACTTGGAGCAAAAGCCAAGAGTAATGCAAAATTCAATGAATCCGTGAGTGAGAAAGGAAAAGAAAGAAAAGAGAAAAAAATAAAAAAATTTATCTTGGTTTTAGAGATGTTAATAAAGCCATTTTGAGTAAGAAACCATTGCTTGTCATGAATCATAAAGATGCTACTTAAAAATGTTTTTGTTGTATAGAACATTATCTACCTTATTGAGAGTTTTACTTTATGGGAATTTGAAAATTAGGAAGAGATTATTTGCTAACTTTAAAAAGTGTAATTTTTGCCATAATGAGCATGTATTTTTAGATTTTGTTGTGATAGTGTTTGACCCAGGAGATTTGATTTGGTTGCACTTACAAAAGGAGAAGTCTCCAAATCATAGAAAGTGAAAGCTTGAATTCTATACAGAAAATTGTTTGTGAGATTGAATTCTCTTTATTCTTTTGAACACCTAAAACACCATTAGTGAATGAGTGTTTTAGTTTGACTTATCAATAGGCCCTTCATCACCTATTGTGGCGTTTTCATCATATACCAAGGTTTCTAATCATAGGTTGAATGCCCTTTAATATTTTGATCAATTCAACTCTAATAAAATTAGGAAAGTAATTTTAAAACCTAATAAAAACTAAATTAGGAAAATAAATAGGTAACATGCCAAAATCCCATCAAGACATAAATAGAAATTAATGTTTTCCTAATTATAAAATTCGTCCAAGCTTAGTTGGAAGCCATGTAGGCGCATATCACCCTCGACGTGGCAAAAGTGCCATGGCACCATCCATGTCATTAAAACTTGCCACATCACCATGTTGTAGGATTTCTTGTGTTAAGCTCTCTTTCATTTTGGCATCCACCATTCCAATCATATGAATCAATTTTGGTTCATCTTCAGTAATGAACATACTGCCTTGATATGTGAACACCTTTTGGATTAAACCATTTAGTGCTTCTTTATTGGTCCTATAGAGATTTAAAGTGGCTCTCGACTCCATCTTAAGGTGCTCCTAGTCATGTCCTCATCATTCCCCTCCTCTTGAAAATGATTTGTCCTCAAATCATTACCTGCACAGAAAGGAGATAAATCATAAACATTAAAGGTGGCACTTACATTATACTCACCTGGTAAATCAAGTTTGTAAGCATTTTCATTAATCTGCTCTAAAACTTGAAAAAGTCCATTCCCATGCGGCGTAAGGTTCGACTTTCGTTGCTCTAGAAACCTCTCTTTTCTTAGGTGCAACTAAACCAAATCTCCTGGGTTAAACACTATCACAATAAATCCTAGAAATACAAGCTCATGTCAGCAAAAATCACACTTTTTAATATTAGGAAATAATCTCTCCCAAAATTTTAAATTTCCATTAAGTAAATCTCTCAGCAGTGTAGATAAAGTTCTATACAACAAAAACATCTTTAAATAAATATCTTTATAAATCATGTTCAGCATAGGTTTATTATGCACAAATGCCTTTTTAAGATCACCTAAACTAACATAAAAATTTTCTTTTTTCTTTTCTTTCTCACTCGTTCCATTTGTTTTCTCTCACACTCAGCTTTTTCAAAATTTCTCACACTCTCAGGTTTCTTCCCTTATTTCCCTTCAAATTGGAGTTTAGGACACTTACCTGGTTGTTCTTGCATGGCCTTGTTCCCTTGAATAGTTGTTGAAGCCATGGGTGCTATACCAGCCTTTTCTTTAAGCTTTTTAGCCTCCCTCCTTTGTAGAGCCAATTGATCATCAAAAACTTGTTTAGGAGTCATTGGCATAAGCACCACTCGTTTACCCTTGAAGTTGAAGACGATCTTATTAGTACAACCATGATGATTAGTATCTCTATCAAATTGCCATGGACGTCCCAAAAGCAAATGGCCAGCTGGCATTGGCACCACATCACAAATAGACAATGCAATCTTCACTTGCCTATTCACCTTCAACTCTCCACAATCATTAAGTCATTGTAGCTTATATGGTTCTGGATGCTTCATAGTGGGTAAACCTAGTTTTCCAACCATATTAACACTAGCAACATTAGTACAACTTCCACCATCAATTATCATACTACATATCTTATCCTTAACTTTGCACCTAGCATGAAAGATGTTCTTCCGTTGCACTTCTTTCTCAAACGTACACGGTTAGAGCTCTCCTGGCAACTAATGATAAGTCCCCATAAACTGGATTCTCATCTTCATCTTCATCACCAACGTCCTCCAATGGTGGCATGGAATTGTTATTTGACTCTTCCTCTTCAGATTCAATTTCTCCATTTTCCTGAATCACCATGACCCTCTTATTTTGACATTGACTTGCAATATAACCCCTGCCTTGACATTAGCACATGATGTCTCGATTTCTAGTTGAAGATGAATCTGATTTACTTACTTGCTTGGATATGGATGGTTCGGTTTTAACTTCGAATTTAGACCGTGTGGTGGCTTTATCTTCAAACTTGGGCTGATTTGGTTTCCATGTGGATAGGCTTGCTTTCTAGGTGTTTTGAGCAATACTTGGTCTTTTGGTACATAAATAAAAACTAATGTTTTCCTAATTATAAAATTCGGCCAAGCTTAGTTGGAAGCCATGTAGGCGCATATCACCCTACACATGGCAAAAGTGCCATGTCACCATCCATGTCATCAAAACTTGCCACATCACCATGTTGTAGGATTTCTTGCGTTAAAAGCTCTTTTTTATGTTGGCATCCACCGTTGCAATCATATGGACCAATTTTCGTTCATCTTCAGTAATGAACATGCTTCCTTGATATGTGAACACCTCTTGGATTAAGCCATTTAGTGCTTTTTTAAACCGCTTTGCTCTAGCTCTGGTTATTGGTCCCATAGAAATTTGAAGTGGCTCTTACCTCCATCTTAAGGTGCTCCTAGTCATGTCTTCATAAAAAATGATGGAGGCAAAATGAAAAGGAGATTTGGTTATGAAAACACCAAAACGAAAAAAACAAAAAAACAAAAAAAAAATTGAAAAGTGAAGTTTGGAGGTTAAGTATTTGGTGAATTTGGCTCTAGTATGTATTTTTGTGTAAATTGGAGGTGTGAATGTGCAATAAGAAGAAAAATAAGTTTGGGGGTTTAGTAGAAAAGAAAAAAATAAATAAATAAAGAAAGAATATGTGTGATTTGAGGAAAATAATACAATGAAAAGGAGAAATATGAGATTTGTGAGTTGATATTGAAAGTTAAAAGAAGAAAAGAACAAAAAAAAATCTAAGAAAGAAACAAATTTTATAAGTAATTTATTCATTGATATTTAATTTTAGCTTTCTTTCTTTGATTTATTATATTCTGTCATTTTCTTTCTTTAGCCATATCCATTAGCCTTAACAATAAAAACCATGAACTCCTAATGATTCAAGGTGGTGCAATAGCCTACATGAGTGGAGAGTGATAATTAAGTCAAGTATATGGTAGTTCATACTTTATTATCAATCTTTAATTCTTGTAAATTTATTCAAATGCATGATGTTATGTGTATAAATTGATTTCCACACACATACACATTGGAAGTATCATATATGTTGGATAGAAGATAAGGTATTGAGTTACATAATTACCTTGAAACCAATTGAAAATTCATATGTTATATAATCTTTGAGGCACCTCATTAAAGTATCTTATGTTCATTAAATAAAATTTCATTTTCTTATTCTTCTTCTTTGCTAGGGACTAGCAAATCTTAAGTTTGGGGGTATTTGTTAGGTCTAAAATTTTGATGATTTTATGCCATATTTATAGCTTAATATTTGTTAGTTTGTGTTAATTTGTTATGGAAAGATACTTAATTATGTACTTTTCTTAATCTAGGTGAAAGAGGAAGAATTATAAGAAAAATACCATAAAGATGGATTCCTTAGGTCAAATTAAGGTGGGACGCAAGGTTGAGCTCGAACGGATCAAGGATTGAAAAAATTCCAAAAAGATACCTTGAAGATTCCATAAAGATTCCAAAAAAATACCAATGCATATTCAAGGTGGTTATACTCCAAAAACCTAACTTTAGACTTGAAATTCTCAACATTCGTCTTTTGCTCTTTTACACCTAAACATCTTAAAACCTTGCAAAAACTCAAACAAAACACATCAAAACAACCTAAAAACAAGAAAACCACTAAAAACAACTAAAATAAATAGATAAATATAAGGTAAAGAAAGAAATTTGGGTTGCCTCCCAAGAGCGCTTGTTTAAAGACATTAGCTTGACTCCTCCCTTTAACTTAATTAAGATCATCCAAGTAGAGGCTAGTCTCAAGCACTCCACCTTCATAATATGGCTTCAACCGCTGCCCATTCACCTTAAAACTTTCATGTCCCGGTTTGGTGATTTCAATTCCTCCACTTGGAAAAATTTGTACAATATTATATGGTCCACTCCATCTTGATCTTAATTTACCTTTTTAATCATCTTGTCGTGCCATCTCTTTGTCTTTTCTTTGTAAATCTTTGCATTCTCGAAAGCATCCATCCTAAATTCTTCAAGTTCATCCAATTGCAATAGCCTATTCTTGCCCACAGCCTCTTGATCAAAATTGAGAAACTTGGTTGCCCAATATGCTTTATGCTCCAATTCCACGGGAAGATGACATTCCTTACCAAAAACCAGTTTATACGGAGAAGTACCAATGGGGGTCTTGTAGGCGGTCCGGTATGCCCAAAGTGCATCATCTAGTTTTAAGCTCCAATCCTTTCTTGAAGCATTGACCGTCTTCTCCAAAATCCTCTTTATTTCCCTATTTGAAATTTCTACTTGCCCACTAGTTTGTGGTTGGTAAGGAGTAGCAATTTTATGTCTAACACCATATTTAGCAAGAAGGGATTCAAATTGTTTGTTGCAAAAATGAGTGCCACCATCACTAATGATTGCTCGGGGTGTACCAAATCTAGTAAAAATGTATTTTTTTAAAAATTTCACTACAACTCGTGCATCATTAGTAGGTAGTGCACTAGCTTCAACCCATTTAGAAACATAATCCATAGCAACCAAAATATATTTATTACCACAAGAAGAAGGAAAAGGACCCATGAAATCAATACCCCAAACATCAAACAATTCTACCTCAAGGATATTCTTCAAAGGCATCTCATTCTTCCTTGATACGTTCCCGGTTCTCTGGCACCTATCACACCCTTGCACATAAATATTAGTATCTTTAAACATAGATGGCCAATAAAATCCAGAATTTAAAATTTTTGCAATGGTTTTTCTAGTCCCAAAATGCCCCCCATACTCACTAGAATGACAACTTTTAATAATGGACATTGTCTCTTCTCTAGCAACACACCTCCTAATTATACCATCGGCACACTTCTTAAAAAGATAGGGGTCATCCCAAAAGTAATACCTACTTTCCTTAAGAAACTTATGCTTTTCATATGGTTTTTCCAAACTAGGCGGCATAACATTAGTAACCAAATAATTAACAATGTCAGCATACCAAGGTACATCAAACATACCATCAACCTTAAACACTTTCTCATATGGAAAACACTCTTCTATATCTCTTTCTTCTTTTACCTCACTCAATTCCAACCTAGACAAGTGATCAGCTACTAAGTTTTCTACTCCTTTTTTATCCAAAATTTCTAAGTCAAACTCTTGAAGTAACAAAACCCATCTAATTAACCTAGGTTTAGACTCTTTCTTACTCATGAGGTACTTAATTGCACTATGATCGGTATAGACAATGGTCTTAGAACCTAACAAATATGCTCTAAACTTATCAAAAGCAAAGACAATGGCAAGCATCTCTTTCTCAGTAGTAGCATAATTAAGTTGAGCATCATTCAAAGTTCTAGAAGCATAATAAATAACATGCAGTGTCTTATCTTTCCTTTGTCCCAAAACAGCTCCTATAGCATAATCACTAGCATCACACATAATTTCAAAAGGTAGATTCCAATTAGGAGTACACATAATGGGAGCACATATTAATTTTTCTTTCAAAAGATTAAAAGCATGCATGCATTCATCATCAAAAACAAAGGGAACATCTTTATTCAACAAGTTACAAAGAGGTTTAGTTATCTTGGAAAAATCCTTAATAAATCTCCTATAAAAGCCCGCATGCCCAAGAAAACTCCTAATACCTTTTATTGAAGTCGGTGGAGGCAATTTCTCTATAACTTCTATTTTAGCTTTATCTACCTCAATTCCCCTTTTAGAAACCTTATGACCTAAAACTATGCCCTCTTGAACCATAAAGTGACATTTTTCCCAATTAAGCACAAGATTCGTTTCTTTACACCTTAGAAGAACCCTAGATAAATTTTGCAAGCAAGAGGTAAAAGAATCACCAAATACACTAAAATCATCCATAAAAATTTCAATGATATCTTCTACCATATCCGAAAAGATGGACATCATACACCTTTGAAAGGTTGCAGGTGCATTGCATAAACCAAAAGGCATCCTTCTATAGGCAAAAGTTCCATAAGGATAAGTAAAAGTAGTCTTTTCTTGATCATCAGGGGCAATAGCTATTTGATTGTAACCGCTATAACCATCTAGAAAACAATAATATTCCTTACCGGCTAACCTTTCTAACATTTGATCAATGAATGGCAAAGGAAAATGGTCTTTTCTAGTGGCCTTATTAAGCTTCCTATAATCAATACACACTCTCCACCCAGTAACTAACCTAGTAGGAATAAACTCACTCTTATCATTCTCTTGCACAGTCATCCCACCTTTCTTAGGAACTACTTGAATAGGACTTACCCAATTACTATCCGAAATAGGATAGATAATCCCGGCATCTAAAAGCTTTAAAATCTCACCATGAACCACTTTCTTAAGATTAGGATTAAGCCTCCTTTGATGTTCTACAGTCGGTTTATGGTCTTCCTCCATAAGTATTTTGTGCATACAAATAGAGGGGCTAATACCCTTCATATCAGCTATAGTCCAACCTAGTGCAGTTTTATGTTCTCTTAAAACTTCTAAAAGTTTGGCTTCTTGGTCCTCACTAAGGGCGGATGAAATTATTACCGAAAGGGTATTATTAAATCCTAGAAAAGCATATTTTAAATGACTAGGTAGTGGCTTCAAATCAATTATAGGTGGGTGCTCCACACTCGGTATCTTTCTAGGTCCACTCTCACCTAAATCCTCAAACTTTCCAACATAATCTACCTCACAGTGGGTGGCTATATGATGTTACACTCTTGTTTTTCTTCTTCTGTACATGGTCCAAATAACTCACTCAATCCTAAGGGATCTAAATTACTTTCCTTTGCCATATCATTTACCAATTCATCACATGCATCAGCAAGAAAGCAGCAAGAAATTTCATCAAGATTAGGAAATTTAACAACATTAGGGATTTGAAAACTTACCTCCTCATTGAGTACTCTAAGGGTTACTTGCCTTTGTTGTACATCAATTAGGGCACGTCCGGTTGCAAGAAATGGTCTTCCAAGAATGATTGGAATGTTGTCATCTTCCTCCATATCAAGTATCACAAAGTCTGCAGGGAATATGAACTTGTTTACTTTTACAAGTACATCCTCCAATATTCCCCTTGGCCTTTTTATGCTTTGATCTGCCATTTGAAGAGTCACTGTGGTAGGCTTCACATCTCCCACTCCAAGCTTCCTGTAAATGCTATATGGCATCAAATTAATGCCAGCACCTAAATCACAAAGAGCCATAAAATTATAATGTCCAATGTTACACGGGATATCAAAGCTTCCTGGATCTTTTAACTTGGGTGGAATCCTATGGTGTAACCTAGCACTACTCTCCTCACTCAAAGCTACTAACTCATAATTCTCCCACCTCCTCTTGTTTGACAATATCTCCTTCAAAAACTTAACATAGGAAGGCATTTGTTCTAAGGCATCTATGAAAGGGATATTTACATGCAATTGCTTAAATACATCAAGAAACTTTTTAAATTGATTATCTAACTTTGCATTCCTAAACCTAGATGGGAAAGGTGGAGGTGGGGTTTTCTTGTAGGCTTGATTCTTCTCCTCATTTTCGTTGTGCTTGTCAATAGGTTTGGTTAGGTAAGGTGCTGGTTCAACTTTCTTTGATCCAGTTGGTGAGCTCTCGGCCTCTCTTACATGTGGTGGTATGTACTTTGTTGGTGGAGACTTCATGGCATCACTTAAACCTTCATCTTTTCTCCTATAAGCCTCCTTATGCTCCACATTTGATTTTGAGTTGTCATGTGTGACCAAGTGTGATGTTGAGTCTATAGGGCTCTCCTCATCTTCATCATGAAGAATGACCATCCCTTTGTCACTTTCTTTAAGCCCGGCTACTTGCTTTCCACTTCTTAATGTAATGGCTTGAACCTGCTCCTTTGGGTTCTTCTCCGTTTGGCTTGGCAAACTTCCTTGACTTCTTTGGAATTGAGTTGCTAATTGATCTATTTGGTTCTCCAAGCTTTTGATTGCAGCCATTTGGTTGTTGAACATTTGACTATGGTTTGTCAATTGTTGCTCAGTTCTCTGCATGAAAGAATTAGTATTATTAGATAACTCTTGCAAGGATTGTTCAAGTGAAGAAAATTGAGTTTGAGCTTGAGAAGAATTTTGATTTTGATGTGCAAGTTGCGGCTTTTGGTAGAATGGAGATTGGAATTGTTGTTTTTGAAACCCTCCACTTTGTCCTTGATTAGACCCTTGCTGGTTGTTGTTAGACCATGAAAAATTTGGGTGGTTCCTCCATCCTGGATTATATGTGTTAGAATATGGATTGTTTTGTTGCTTTTGGAAGTTCCCTACAAAATTAACATCATCAGAAGCAAAGGGATTTCCAACTTGGCAATCCACACTCTTATGATCATGAGCACCACATAAATCACAAAATAAAAAATTATTAGTAGATTGGATAGAATTCACCCCTATTTGACCAAATTGAGTGTTCAAGGTCTTCATGAATTGGGTTGCAAGTTGAGCTCCTAAGTTGTTAATATCAACGTCTTCCACGGCCTTTACTTGACTTCTTCCATTTAGTCTCCTCTCACTTGGATATTGGTAGTTATTATGGGCCATCTCTTCAATTAATTCAAATGCTTCTGATTGCCTCTTCTTCATTAAAGAACCTCCTGCAGCTGCATCTACCAATTGTTTATTACCATAATCTAGACCATTATAGAAAATCTGTACCTGTATCCATGTTGGAAAACCATGGTGTGGGCATCTTCTTAATAGTTCCTTGAAGCGCTCCCATGCATCATACAAAGTCTCTTGGTCCCATTGACAAAAATTGTTTATATCACTTTTCAATTTTGCGGTCTTTGATGGAGGAAAAAATTTGTCTAGGAATTTTGCCTCCATAGCATCCCATGTAGTGATAGTACCTGCAGGTAAAGAATTTAACCACACTTTTGCCTTGTCTCTAAAAGACCAAGGAAAAAGTCTTAATCGAAAAGCATCATCAGAAACACCATTTTGTTTAGACATATCACACAATTGAAGAAAACTAGAAATATGCATGTTTGGATCTTCATGAGGCAAACCACAAAATTGAACATTATTAAGCAAAGAAGTAGTAGATGCTTCAATTTTAAAATTGTTTGCTTCAATGGGTGGTCTCCTTATGCAAGACAAATCACCAACTTTCTTGTGAGCAGCATACTCGCATATGGGCAAATCATCTTCTCTTTGGTTAGCCATTGCACCTTCTTGAGTTCCTTGGTCTATACGTACCCAAGTACCCCTTATGGCTTGTTTTCTAGGTGCTGGTTTATTTTCTAAGTCAACTTCCTCCTTGAACTCTTGATCACCACTATGACTCATACACAACACCTAATTCCTAAAAAGAGAGCAAGGAAAATAAATTAGAAAGAAAATTAGAAAATTAAACAAGAAAAAAAAAATTATTAGAATTCTAATGTTGCTAACTAATCTAACAATTAAAATCAATTAGCAATAAAGAAAAACAAACTAACACTTAACTAAAAGATAAATGAAAATAACTCTAGGAAATAATGAACCAAACGAAAAGAATGCAAAAAATTAAACCCTTTTGTGCAGGTATGCTTTTAAAGTAAACAATTATACCAAACTAAAATTTCAACTAAAAGTAAGCTAAACCTAATCTTATTCAACCAAACAAATAAAAAATAATAATAAAATCCCTAAGTATGCTAGACTTGTAACCTAAGCACCAATAAATTAAAAACACAATTTTGGTTTCAAGTACCACAAAATAAGTATTAAAAATTCAAAGCAAGTTGGCCAAACAAGCAAAGAATTAAAACCCTAGCATGTAACACTAAAACCAAAATTAAGAAAAAAAAATATAAAAATTTGAAATAAGAAAACAATGTTCAAAGTACTACTAAACCCAATCCGAATTAATATCAATGCCTTAATCCCCGTCAACGGCGCCAAAAACTTGATGTGTAAAATCAACTCGCAAGTGCACGAATCGTTTTCAAGTAATAAAGTGGAAAAATAGGATTGTCGTACCTAAGGGATTAAGTATTAAGTACTAAAGATAATTAGGTTTTGATCATATTTGAACTAAAATTTAAGATGGCAATTGAAAACTAAATAAACTAAATTAAACAAAAGCAATCAATTAAAATTAGATCAATTTCAAGTAAGAGAGAGAATTGAATAATTATGAATACTAGGGCATTTGATTTCACCACTAACTATTCCAATTTAATTACTTAAATATGTCAATTTAATTAACTAGTAATTTTGTTAACCATACTTAATCACAAAATTAATCAAAAGTAGTTTCCACTCACAATTGATAATATTCACATAACCTAATTTATTCCTTCCGGCCTATAAATTAAATCATGCAATTTCATCAAGCATAGATTAAGCAAATAATATGGCATGAGACATAACTATTTTCCAATCAATTATGCATTCATGTAAATCATTGGAGATCCATAATATTATCCTTTTCCAAGCTCAAATATTATTAAAATCATTCATTCCTTCCGGCCTATGAAAGCATTAAGTATACCAATGATTTATTAACAAAACATATTACAAATTAAATAAAACTCAACATATATTAAAATAATTAAACCTTCATAGTTAGGGCTACATCATAGCCCTAGCTATGCAAATTAGTTTATGGTAAAAATAATTTCAACATCCATAATTATTAAAAATAATAAGTTTCATAATTAAAGAGAAAGGAAAAGAGAATAAAAACTATTGAAGAAATTCTCCTCCAAGAGCTCTCAAAGTCGTAGCCTTCTTATCCAAGCAAGCCCACGTCTCTCTGCCTCCTCCAAGCTCTCCAATTGATCTTCTAAAACTCAAAAACTTTAAAACCCTAGAACCCTTAAGAGAATCTTAGAAACTCCTAAAATTTGGTTTGTTTCTATTTAAGCCTCCAAAAAGCTCTTAAATAACTCTCTAAACTTGTATATCTTCCTTCAATGTGGTGGGGACTATATATATAGGACCTTGGGAATCTTTTTCTCTCTTTATTTTCAATGTGGGAGTCTTGGAAGATACCTTTTTTAGGCCATGAAGAGGGTTGGACGAATTTCATATGTAAAAAGGAAACTGTATATTACTTGCTCTCTACTACTTTCCTTTTATCTAATTCCTCCTAAAAAAAAAGTTAATTAGTCTAATTTACCCTTAATGAAGCATGTGATATGACATGTACCTCATTAATGATAAATTAACCAATTATTGCCACTTGTTTTTATCTTGGCCCTCAAATTGCCTAGATTCCCTCTTTTGATCAATGGTGGAGATTTAACTAGAATATTCCTTTTTATAAATTCCAAACTTTAAATGATGATAACTCTTTGCTCGCACCTTGAAATACAAAAATAATGAGACATGTGAAATCCTTAGATCGTGATGATTCATATGACATCCACTTCCATCATGAAATTCCCGATAGAATCTTTACAGAATCTTCAAAGTATCTTTTTGGAATCTTTTTAATGCTTAGTCCGTTCGAGCTCAAATCTTGCTTCCCACCATAATTCGACCCAAGGAATCCATTTTTATGGTTTTTTTCTTAAAATTCTTCCTCTTTTACCTAGATTAAGAAAAATACATAATTAAGTATCTTTCCATAATAAATTAGCACAAACTAACAAATATTAAGCTATAAATATGGCATAAAATCATCAATATTTTAGACCTAACAATCACCATCCATATCATCAAACTTGCCACATCACCATGTTGTAGGATTCCATGCTTTAAGCTTTCTTTCATGGTGGCAGCCTTCGTCCCAATCATATGAACGAACGCCTTTTCCCTACACACCATGCGGCCAAAAAGAAGGGCATGTATCCATACAATTTGATGTACTCCAATGCATATTCAAGGTGGTTATACTCCAAAAACCTAACTTTAGACTTGAAATTCTCAACATTCGTCTTTTGCTCTTTTACACCTAAACATCTTAAAACCTTGCAAAAACTCAAACAAAACACATCAAAACAACCTAAAAATAAGAAAACAACTAAAATAAATAGATAAATATAAGGTAAAGAAAGAAACATGGGTTGCCTCCCAAGAGCGCTTGTTTTAAAGTTGTTGAAGTGTGGCAATTTTGCCACTTGATGGTGCATGTCACCGGCTAGCATGCACACCTTGGTATCAAATCCTTTCCTTCTATGAGTTTATATTTTTTTGTATGTTTTTAATTGATGCAAGGTATATTTTGATAATGTTTTGTGCCTAAGTTATGTATGCAAAATTATAGGCAAGATTATGCACAAAAGAGTAGGAATGTTATGCTTGAAATGCCTATGGTGCTGGATTCATAATTTCCAGCAACATAGTTCCACTATTTATCTTATATCTTAGGTTGAAAATGGAGTTTTGGGCTGAAATTTTGAGGGATGTCTACAGACATATATAGAAGACTATGGTTTAAATTTCAGGTCAAAATGATATGGGATAGTCCATTTTCTATTCCAAACAGATTGCTGTATCTGATGGGCCCAGTATGCAGAGTATGGGCCAGTTTTGGAGCTGTTTGGCCCATGATCCGGTTCCATAACTTTCCTAGCTCTTGGAACAATATTTATTGATGACCAAGGATGCTTCAAACCAAGTTTCATAAGCAGATACAAAGGGGAACTAAGTAGGTGAAGCTAGTTTGGTTGTTTACCCAAACTAGTTAAACAATAGGAACTTAGTTCAAACCATGTGCCACTTTTTACTATATTTGGAATAGACATGTTGCAGCTGGTTTTTGACTCTTTTGTGTATGAAAAGTTAGGTGTTGACCATTTTACTTTTTAAATTTCAAATACTTTACTCATTTTGTAAGCTCACATGCTTGGCATGTGTGAACTAGTTGTAATTTCAAGCTTATATTGTAAAATGAATGAAATGGCTACACATCCAAGCCTTATTTTCAAAAGCCAACGTGTTCCTCTTCTTCTTATCTCTTCTTCAACACCTTAGAACACTTTAGGAACCCTAAAAACCAGAAAACACCATAACCAAAACCTAAAAACACAACTCACACACAACCATTCCCAAGAGCATCACCAAAAGCTTGCTTGTTGCTAACACTTCAAGCTAGCTTGCTCTTGGTCATAACCTTCTCACCCCAACAAAAGTCATTAGCTTGACTTCATCCTTTTGATGTTCAACCTGGATTAAATATATAAATGATGTCATCCTCATAATATTGTCCAAGCTTATGATATGGAAATTGTGCATGATGATAATCTTGTGGCCTTAGCAAACTTTTAACTGCTTGTCCTATATAAGTCTCAATTTGAACTAAAAGCATGAATTGAACTTTCTTTTCGGTAGATTGGATTCTTTTAGGTCCAAAAATGCTTTGTTTGTCTCCTTTTGGGATGCATTCAACCTCAATTGCATTTTTGGAGCATGGATATACATCTTGGGCTCTTGAAAATTCAATATTTGGCTTGAAAATTTGAGATTTAGTCTCTGTTGGTAAGCAATCTTCTTGAAGTGCGGTCATAGCTTTATACTCATCGGATTTGGCCAACTTTTGGCTTGATTGATTCCTTGACTTATCCTCTTCATGATCCTTACGCCCTTTTTGTGATGAATTTGAAGGAAAATTAGAAAATTCCCATGAACTAGTGATAGTGCGTTGGGAAACTTCTTGTGGTGGGCAATCTTGGTATTGTGTGTGTACCTCATTAAAATTATCCAAAATTGAAGATTCTTGCTGCATTTCACTCCTTATAGACACCTCTTCATGTTCCTCAAATTTGTCATCATTATGTGGCTCTTGAAAGGATTCAAATTCATCAACTTGCTTATTACAAGTAATCTCCATGTTAATTTCCAAGTCTTCTTGAGATCCTTGTGAAAAAGTTGTCGTTGGTTGCTCCAATTGAACTTGAAAGTTTGTACTTGGAGAATATTGATTTTGCAACTTGCCAATCGCATCATAACATTTAGAAAATGTTTCCCTATGCCTTTCCATACACTCAATCAAAGATGTGCTCACTTGATAACTTGAAAGATCTGAATTGTCATACCTTGAATAACTTTGTCGATCACTCCATCCAGAATTATATGTGTTGGGAAAGTCTTCGAATGGCTCCTCCGGAGCAAAAGGATTTCCCACTTGACAATGTTCACTTAAATGTTTACCTCCACACCATTGACATGTTATAGCTTGAATCCCAAAATTTGCAACTTGATTATATTGTCTTCTTCTTGATAAGTCTTCAATTGAGTCTTCTGAAGCAAAAGAATTCCCCACTTGACAATTTTCACTTGAGTGATTTACTCCACACCATTCACAAGGTACAGCTTGAACTCTAAAATTTGCAACAAGTTTAGACATCATAGCAAGATTCTTTTGTAACTCGATAAAATTTTAACTTGGAGAACTAGTTGGCACCCCATAATCCCAATAAGGTTGATCACCAAAAGCTTGATATTCCATGATTTTCCTACAACGAAAACACTAACAAAACAAAGATTCAAATTAATTGCAAGTTTATCAAGCAAACAATTAAAATTAAACCCTAATATACAAACTAAAATTGAAAATAATAAAGATAAAAGAAAGTTGAAAATAAGAAAAACCCCTAAGTATGCATAACTTTTAACCTAGACACCAATAAATTAAAAATACAATTTTGGCTTCAAGTACCACAAAATAAGTATTAAAAACTCAAAGCAAGTTGGCCAAACAAGCAAAGAATTAAAACCCTAGCATGCAACACTAAAACCAAAATTAAGAAACAAATATAAAAATTTAAAATAAGAAAACAATGTTCAAAGTACTACTAAACCCAATCCGAATTAATATTAATGCCTTAATCCCCGTCAACGGTGCCAAAAACTTGATGTGTAAAATCAACTCGCAAGTGCACGAATCGTTTTCAAGTAATAAAGTGGAAAAATAGGGTTGTCGTACCCAAGGGATTAAGTATTAAGTACTCTAAAGATAATTAGGTTTTGATAATATTTGAACTAAAATTTAAGATGGCAATTGAAAACTAAATAAACTAAATTAAACAAAAGCAATCAATTAAAATTAGATCAATTTCAAGTAAGAGAGAGAATTGAATAATTATGAATACTAGGGCATTTGATTTCACCACTAACTATTCCAATTTAATTACTTAAATATGTCAATTTAATTAACTAGTAATTTTGTTAACCATACTTAATCACAAAATTAATCAAAAGTAGTTTCCACTCACAATTGATAATATTCACATAACCTAATTTATTCCTTCTGGCCTATAAATTAAATCATACAATTTCATCAAGCATAGATTAAGCAAATAATATGGCATGAGACATAACTATTTTCCAATCAATTATGCATTCATGTAAATCATTGGAGATCCATAATATTATCCTTTTCCAAGCTCAAATATTATTAAAATCATTCATTCCTTCCGGCCTATGAAAGCATTAAGTATACCAATGATTTATTAACAAAACATATTACAAATTAAATAAAACTCAACATATATTAAAATAATTAAACCTTCGTAGTTAGGGCTACATCATAGCCCTAGCTATGAAAATTAGTTCATGGTAAAAATAATTTCAACATCCATAATTATTAAAACTAATAAGTTTCATAATTAAAGAGAAAGGAAAAGAGAATAAAAACTATTGAAGAAATTCTCCTCCAAGAGCTCTCAAAGTCGTATAGCCTTCTTCTCCAAGCAAGCCCACGTCTCTCTGCCTCCTCCAAGCTCTCCAATTGATCTTCTAAAACTCTAAAACCCTAGAACCCTTAAGAGAATCTTAGAAACTCCCAAAATTTGGTTTGTTTCTATTTAAGCCTCCAAAAAGCTCTTAAATAACTCTCTAAACTTGTATATCTTCCTTCAATGTGGTGGGGGCTATATATATAGGACCTTAGGAATCTTTTTCTCTCTTTATTTTCAATGTGGGAGTCTTGGAAGATACTTTTTTTAGGCCATGAAGAGGGTTGGACGAATTTCATATGTAAAAAGGAAACTGTATATTACTTGCTCTCTACTACTTTCCTTTTATCTAATTCCTCCTAAAAAAATAGTTAATTAATCTAATTTACCCTTAATGAAGCATGTGACATGACATGTGCCTCATTAATGATAAATTAACCAATTATTACCACTTGTTTTTATCTTGGCCCTCAAATTGCCTTGATTCCCTCTTTTGATCAATGGTGGAGATTTAACTAGAATATTATTTTTTATAAATTCTAAACTTTAAATGATGATAACTCTTTGCTCGCACCTCGAAATCCAAAAATAACGAGACATTTGAAATCCTTAGATCGTGATAATTTATATGACATCCACTTCCATCATGAAATTCCCGATAGAATCTTTATGGAATCTTCAAGGTATCTTTTTGGAATCTTTTTAATGCTTAGTCTGTTCGAGCTCAAATCTTACTTCCCACCATAATTCGACCCAAAGAATCCATTTTTATGGTTGTTTTCTTAAGATTCTTCCTCTTTTACCTAGATTAAGAAAAATACATAATTAAGTATCTTTCCATAACAAATTAACACAAACTAACAAATATTAAGCTATAAATATGGCATAAAATCATCAATATTTTAGACCTAACAGATTGAAAACACCTCCTAGATTAAACCATTTAGTGCCTCTTTCAATCTCTTTGCTCGTGCTCGAGTTGTGGGTCCTGTAGACATTTGAAATGGTTCTGGGCTCCATCTTGAAGGGCTCTTGGTCATGTCCTCATCATTTTCCTTGTTGTTTTAATCTTAATTAGTTGCATTCATATGTTAAAAAAAATGAATTTTGAGAACATATTGTATAGACCTAAAACTTTGCAATTTGTTAGTTTGGAAGGTGCAATTGGGATTTGAGAATTTGTTGGCTCAATGTTATGATTTTTGTGGTGATTGTACTGTTGGGTATTGTGTTGGTATATTTTGTTGAGATTAAAAAAATAAAGAGGAAAAAAAAAAGCCAAAGTTAAAAAAAAAAATTGCAAAAGACCGATTTTGGAAAAGTTGAAAATTTGAATTTGATTTGGGTTTGGAAATTTCATTGTGTTTATTGAAGCTACTATTTGCTTTTGGAATATTGGTTGCTGAATAGTTGAATATTGGTGCTAATTGATTGGATTAAAATTGGTTTAAGGATTTGATACAAAGGTTTAAATTATGAGAACTACAACCAACAATTATTGCATATTTTATTTGAATTGTGTTGTTATTAATAGATTGAATCCTTTTCTAAATTTTGATTCTTGAATTTTCATCTCTTAATATTTTGTTTTATTCCCTTGTTGAATCCAAAATTTTTTGTGTTAATTTCCATGTTATTGGTTAGTAAAGCCGAGACTAGTTTTCAACATTCACTCAAAAATTGCTTGCTTCTTGCTTTTGCTTTATTGATAGGTTTAGTCAGGACATACTAATGATCTAATTGCCGGATATAATTGTGTTTTATAAAAATCTTGAGATAATCTTTGAATGGAAAAGGTAAGAGAGTGTGAGCTTATAATAGGGTTAAAATACCGAAACTAGTGTGAAACACGAGTGAACTCCCCTGCCTGAGTGATACACATGAGGGAGCGAACTTGGTTAGGTTTTCTTGCATTATTTCACTAACATGATAGATTCAAGAATCAGTAAAGGACGTGACTCAATAAGAGAACTTGGAGAGGATTTCGTGGAGTTTAAAGGCAAATCTAAGGCATCGGGGAGTTCATCGGCACCTATGGACATGCAAGTGGTGTTGAAGCAATTACAAAGGATGAATGCTCGATAAAATTTAAAAAAATTGAAAAAAATCTTCTTGCATTAGATTTTGTTTAAGTCCGAATCTTATTCAGGTTTTGCTGCGTATCAAGCTTTGTTTGGGTCTAAAATATTTTACTGTCGTTGCTTCCAAATCTTTAATTTTAGTTGAAATTGTATCAATTGTTCTCTTTGAAAAATTTTGTTTTTGTGTGATTTTTGCTTGCTAAATTTTAGTCATTAATTTAGCAGTATTATCATATTATCTTGATAAAAAAAAATTGCACCAGATTGCGTCCTTACCGAAATACATTGGTGTAGTTTGTGAGTTGTATTGAATTACTTAGATTGAAATAGATATTTTGTGATATAGTTGCTGTTGAATTACTAGATATTTGGTGGTATTGTTGCTGTTGAATTACTTGATATTTGGTGATATTTTGTGATTTGTTAAAAAAAAAAGTAAAAAAAAAATGTGAAAGTCAAAGTTTATTATGAAGATTATTGAGATCTTGTTGCTGGTTTTAGTTAAGATATATATTTATATATATATATATATATACTGCAAATTGAGTGATTTAGGTTTCACCAGGAAAAGGAGCACTAAACCTTGTGATTCAAAGAAACAATTAAGGCCTATTCAAGGTATTATTTTCTTACTCTTTGATTCTTTGGTTTAATTGACTCTTTGTCATCTTAAATTATCCTTTTTCTATCTAAATCACTTGTCATTTCTAGATTTATTATTGTGGTAAATTTGTTTCATTTTTTCAATCAATATTTTTCATTGTCTGAAACTAGTTGTTCTATTATTCGTTTTTGCTTGTTTCTTGTTCGTCAATTCTATTAATAAGTTAATTGGACCTAATTTTCATATTAGTATTGTTTGGGATTTATCTTGCAAAGAACCAGTGAATTAAAAACTATGAGAAGAAAAAGGCAAAAGAGTGTCAGCTCATTAGAGGGTAAAAGCTAAATTATTGTGCAAACATGAGTATTAAGACCTCAATTGAATAAAACACGTGAGTGAAATTGTGAGGATCTCTTATATTATTGTACTTTTATTACAAATCTTTTTCTAAAATAAATGGCACAGATTTCGACCCAAGGGTTTTACAAACTCTAATTGATGACATAATGGAGAAGCTCAATGTGAATTCAAGGCTGAAATGAAGGCAAAAAATAAAAAAGCTTAGGGGAGAAATTAATGAAGTCAAATCAAGGATAGATGCTTCCGTACAACAAACCTCCCCATAAGTTGGAAGAAATAGGTGAAAAGGTGTGCAAAGTAATAAACATACTAGTAGAATTGATGGAGATGGTTGGGGAGATGAAAACGTAGATTCAACTAGTACAAGAAGGAGGAGCCATGGGAAGACAATTGGGGTATCAAGCTTAAAATACCTTTATTACATGGTAAGATGGATCTTGAAGCTTACCTTGAGTGGGAACAAAGAGTTGAGATGGTTTTTGACAGTCATGATTACTCGAAATCTATGAAGGTTAAGCAAGTAAGTGTGGAGTTTCTTGATTATGCTCTAAAGTGGTGGGAAAAGGAATGCATACTAGGAGGAGAGTTGGCTAAGCACCAATTTCTACATGGATAGAGATGAAAAATTAAATGAGAAAGAGGTTTGTACCTTGCATTTTTATCGTCATGTTTATCAAAAGTTACAAACTTGTTCTTAAGGTTCAAGGAGTGCAGAGGAGTACCACTAAGAGATGGAGTCTCTAATGCTTAGAATTAATATTGTGGAGGATGAGGAATCTACAATGGCTCATTTTCTTGTGGGTTTGACAAAGAATATTACTGACCAAGTAGATTTGTTCCAATATATGGATCTTGAGGAGATGTTGCATATAGCAATCAAAATAGAACAACAACTCAAAAGGAGGGTACCACACATGTATTTAGTTCACCAAATTTTTGGAAATCAATAAGTAATTTGTGGAGCACTAATAAAGCCAAACAAGATTTCAAAACAGCTTCAAGGCCAAAAATAGAAGCTAAGGTCGAATGTTCTAAGCCACCCCAATCAAGTAAGTCCAGTCCAGCCTTTTCTTGTAATCGTGATATAATTTGTTTTAATTGTCAAGGCAAGGGACATAGAGCTAGCAAATGTCCAAATTGAAGGACAATGGTCATACAAGAGAGTGGAGGAGTAGAGTCCGACAAGGAGGATTCAAGTGACAATGAGATGCCACCTTTGGATGATTGCCATGATTATGGAGATGAGGAAGAGTTAGCATATCGTGAAGGATTAACTTTGGTTGCGAGACGAGCATTGCATTATACAAAGATGAGGAGGATACATAATGTGAGAACATCTTTCACACTAGATGCAAAATCCAAGACAAGATATACAGTATAATAATGGATGGAGGTAATGGTGCAAATTTTGCTAGTACTTTGCTTGTTGAAAAACTATATTTACCTACATTTAACCATCCAGATCCCTATAAGTTACAATGGTTGAGTGATAATGGTGATGTAAATGTGACAAAACAAGTATGGGTTACTTTTTCCAATCAAGTAATACATTGATGAATTTTGGTATAATGTAATTCCTATGGAGGCTGGACACTTGATACGAACCTAAAGCGACCTGCCTCTAAACCCATAACAAAGATTGAATTAGGACCGTCTAATTAGAAGTTATCAATGGAAGACCTCGAACCATTACCTATATTTAAGGTAAGAACCTTGGTATAGTGAAGACGCCACAATAGGGTGCGGAATAACTTATAGTCGAATTTGAACTCCACAAACAAAGCTTGAAAAAGTTCGATATAGTTCTTAGAAAACCAAGAGAATCACTCTCGCTTTGAATCAGAATTGTAATCTCCTCTTTATTAATGACTTACGTGTCTTTAAATAGGCAAAATAAATTATAAGGCTTTCCTAAATCTACTAAAAGTAAAGGTGGAATAATAATAGACGAAAATTAGGTTTAAGAAACCTAATTTTGATAGGTTTAGGAAACCTAATGTGATTAGGTTTAGGAAACCTAATTTGGTTAGGTTTAGCAAATCTAATGTGGTTAGGTTTAGGAAACCTAATTTAGTTCCTAGTCTCCTAATTTGAATGGCCTTTAATTCTTTGACCAATTCAACTCTAATAAAATTAGGAAAGTAATTTAAAAACCTAATAAAAACTAAATTAGGAAAGTAAATAGGCAACATGCCAAAATCCAATCGAAACACAAATAAAAATTAATATTTTCCTAATTATAAAATTTGGCCAAGCTTAGTTGGATGCCATGTCACCATATGATGCCATATCATCATGTTGTAGAAGTCCATGCGTTAAACTCTCTTTCACGGTGGCATCCACCATCCCAATCATATGAATCAATTTTAGTTCATCTTCACTAATGAACTTGCTTCCTTGAGTTGAAAACACCTCTTGGATTAAACCATTTAGTGCCTCTTTCAATCTCTTTGCTCGTGCTCGGGTTATATGTCCTGTAGACATTTGAAGTGGATCTGGGCTCCATCTTGAAGGGCTCTTGGTCATGTCCTCATCTACACTTGTTATTAGGTCTTCTTTGGCAATATGACAACGATGCTTTACATCATGATCGATCTAATAAGTATGAGTTTAATTTTATAGGTAAAAGAGTTGTACTTGCACCATTATCTCCTAGACCATACAAAAGTTAATGGGGAAGCAAATTACATGAGAGGCTAATAAGCAAAAGGGAGAAAGAATGATTCCACCTTTTCGGCCAACAATAAAAAGACAAAGGAAGAGAAATCACACGAGGTCGAGCTGCATTCTAAGAAATAGAGTGTTAAACCCATAGGTGAAAGTGAGAGGAAAGAAAAAGAAAGACAAGAGGGAAAAAGGGGAAAGAAAAGGAAGGCATTTTATGCAAAACAAAGTTAAATCAAGAAAGCTTTCTTGAGTAATAAGCCAAAGTTTGTAATGACATATAAAGAAATGTTACTTGAATTATTTTGGCTAACCTTAAAGATCATATTTTGTCTAGTTCTAAAGTATTTATTTTGTGGGAAAACGAAAATGTCTTTCCAGAGAAGATTCCTAAAGGATTACCTCCATTAAGAGGAATTGAATATCAAATAGATTTCATTCTTAAAGCTTCAATTCCCAACAAGCCTGCATACAAAATCAATTACTAGAGTTCGTGCAAAGAGGTTTAAAGAAGCATTGGATGGTCTTATCTGAGACGTGCTTACCAATCAAGAATGTGAGAGTTTTACTAAGGAAGAATCAAAATTGACAACAATATTATGCATTGAAGGCATCAGATATGAAGGCATGAAAGAAGATAATGTTAGGGGCAATTTGGTTATTTTTCAAGAGCATGATGACTAGCATTATGATGACCTAGCATCCTTAGGCACATGGCATGATATGTGGCATCTAAGTGGCCATCCAACATGGCTTGAAAATAAAGAAATAAGTTTGTTTCCTTTTTAGGCCAATTATGTGTCTTACTTGATCACCAAGTTTTACAATTTCAATTTTTTTTTAAATTTTAGGAAACCTTTAATTTTTGTTATGTTTTTAATTACTTTTGGTTGGAAAATTAACTAGTTTCCTAATCTTTAGTTGTCATGTTATTAGGAACTTTTCTAAACTATAAAGGAGTTGACTAGTCAAATTTAAATTAGGAAATAAGTTAGAATTTAGGTTTTTGAGTTTAGGAAGGTATTTTAGATGAATTTCTTATCATTTTTCTATGTATTTTTGCCTATAAAAGGGCTTCAATTTCATTAATACAATAATCTTTGATCTTTAGCTAAATTCAATATCCTTTGAACTTTTCTAACTTGAGAATTAAAGTTCAATCCTTGACTTATCAATAAGTTATTTCTGTAATCCTTTTATGGCATCATTCATTCCGAAAGAACCTGAATCAATTGGACGATTGAGTATTAGTTTGTACAAATCTAGATTGGATTACATAGGCTCATATCACCCAAGGAAATGAAGGAGCTTCAATGTCAAGGAAGTGAATTTTTTTAAAAAAAGGTTATATTAGGAAAGCATGAGTCTATGTGCTGTTCTATTGTTATTAGTCCCTAAAAAAGAAGGAACATGAAGAATACGTGTTGATTGTAGGGCTATTAAAAATATAACTATTAAGTGTTGACATCCTATCCCTAGGTTAGATGATATGCTTGATGAGTTATATGGTGCATGCATGTTTTCTAAGTTTGACCTATCATCAAATACACATGAAAGAAGGTGATGAGTGAAAAACTACGTTTAAAACAAAACATGGATTATATGGGTAGTTGGTTATAAGAGTTGGATTAAATAGTGGTCCAAACACTTATGAGATTAATGAACCATGTTTTGCGTGCTTTTATTTGTAGGTTTACGGTTGTGTATTTTGATGACATTCTTGTATATAGTAGGAGTTTAGAAGAATATTTAGAACATCATAGGCTAGTTTTAAAAGTTCTTAGTAAAGAGAGGTTGTTTGCTAATCTTAAAAAATGTAATGTTTGTCAATCTAAGCTTGTCTTTTTGGGCTTTGTAATAAGTGCTGTAGATATTAAAGTTGAGCAAGAGAAGTTTAAGGCCATTCAAGAGTGGCAGATGCCAACTTCAATCACAAATGTTAGGAGTTTTCATGAGTTAGCTAGCTTTTATAGAAGTTTCACCAAAAATTTAGTACCATTGTTCCACCTTTTATAGAGGTTATCAAGAAGAGTTAGTTTCTATTGGGAAGAGGAACAAGAAAAGTCCTTTAAATTATTTAAGTTAGTTGCTAATGCTCCTTTATTGGTTTTGCCTAACTTTTTAAAGACCTTTGAGATTGAATGTGATGTCTCAAGAATAGGTATAGCTGTTGTTTTGATGCAAGAAGGAAGATCCATCGCATATTTCATTGAGAAACTAAGTAAGATAACCTTAAAGTATTCTATTTATGATAAAAAGTTATATGCATTGGCTAGAGCTTTGGAAACATGGCTACCATTACTTATGGCCAAAAAAATTTGTGATCCAAACTAATCATGAATCTTCAAAGTACATAAAAGGACAAGGTAAGCTTAATAGGCGACATGATAAATGGGTGAAGTTCAATGAAAATTTTTCCTATGTCATTAACCTTGGTATACTGAAGATATCGCAATAGGTGATGGATATTCTATTTCTAAGTCAAAACTAAAACACTCACTCTCTAATGGTGTTTTAGGTGTTCAACATGAACAACGAGAAATTCAATCTCACAATTAATTTTATGTATGAATAATGTACTGATTATATTAATAAAACAAGCCCTTAAATAGGCTAAAAATATTACAAAATAAAACCCTAAGTAACTAGGTAAAACTGGCTACATAGAATAGGAAACCTAATGATGGCCGAAAATCACCTTATTTTCTAATTTAATTTGAATTAATTAATTCTTTAATTTTGAAATAGGAATTAATTAATTTACAATGAAAATAATAAAATAATAACTTTCCTAAGTTGATTTTTCCAGCAAATAAATAAAAAGAAATCAAATAAAAAGAATAATTTCCTAAAACAAAAAGTTAAAATCAAATTAGGAAACAAATTGACTATCTTTTTAAGTAAGCTAACTTTAACCAATCTCCTACTTTCTCATTAGAAGTTATCAATGGAAGATCTAGACCCATTACCTATATTTAAGGTAAGAACCTCGGTATAGTGAAGATGCCACAATAGGGTGTGGAATAACCTATTGATAAGTTGAATTTGAACTCCACAAATAAAGCTTGAAAAAGTTCGATATAGTTCTTAGAAAACCAAGAGAATCACTCTCACTTTGAATCAAAATTGTAATCTCCCTTTATTCATGATTTATGTGCCTTTAAATTGGCAAAATAAATTACAAAGCTTTCCTAAATTTGTTAAAAGTAAAGGTGGAATAATAATGGACGAAAATTAGGTTTGGGAAACCTAATTCTGATAGGTTTAGGAAACCTAATTCTGATAGGTTTAGGAAACCTAATGTGGTTAGGTTTAGGAAACCTAATATGGTTAGGTTAAGGAAACCTAATTTGTTTAGGTTTAGGAAACTTAATTTAGCTCATAGTTTCCTAATTTGAATGGCCTTTAATTCTTTGACCAATTCAACTCTAATAAAATTAGGAAAATAATTTGAAATCCTAATAAAAAAACTAAATTAGGAAAGTAATTAGGCAACATGCCACATCACCATTCATGTCATCAAAACGTGCCACATCACCATATTGTTGGATTCCATGCGTTAGGCTTTTTTTCATGTTGGCATCCACCGTTCCAATCATATGGACCAATTTTGATTCATCTTCAGTAATGAACATGCTTCCTTGATATGTGAACACCTTTTGCATACAACCATTTAGTGCTTCTTTAAACCGCTTTGCTCTAGCTTTGGTTATTGGTCCCGCAGAGATTTGAAGTGGCTCTCAATGCCATCTTAAGGTGCTCCTAGACATGTCCTCATCATCGACTCCATCTTGACGTGCTTCGAGTCATGTCCTCATCATGGAACACTTTAAAATAGCTAAAACCTTCACTGTTCTTCAAGAACACTTCTATTTGCCACATGTGAAAATAGATGTAGAAAGAATATGTGATAGATGCATTCAATGTAAGCAATCTAAATCATGGCTGTAACTGCAGAGGTTGTACATGCCACTTCCTATATCTAATGTTAGGCCTAAAATAGTGATGATTTTATGCCATTTTTATGGCTTAATGTTTGTTAGTTTGTATTAATTTGTTATGGAAATATACTCAATTATCTATTTTTCTTAATCTAGGTGAAGGAGAAAGAATTTTAAGAAAACAACCATAAAAAATGGATTCCTTGGGTCGAATTATGGTGGGAAGCAAAAATAGAGCTCAAATAGACTTAGCATTGAAAAGATTCCTTAAAGATTCCATAAAAATTCTGTCAGGAATTTCATGGTAGAAGTGGATGTCATATGAATCCTCACAATCTAACGATCTCAAATCTCTCATTATTTTTTAATTTTAAGGTGCGAGCAAAGAGTTATCATCATTTAAATTTTGGAATTTATAAAAAGGAATATTCTAGTTAAATCTCCACCATTGATCAAAAGAAGGAATCAGGCAATTTGAGGGCTAAGATAAAGACAAGTGGCAATAATTGGCTGATTTATCATTAATGAGGCACATGTCATGTCATAAGCTTCATTAAGGGTAAATTAGACTAATTAACTATTTTTTTAGGAGCAATTAGAGAAAAGGAAACTAGTAGAGAGCAAGTAATATCAAGTTTACTTTTTACACATAAAAACCCTTTTCATGGCATAAAAAGGATACCTTCCAAGACTCCGACATTGAAAATAAAGAGAGAAAAAGGTTCCCATAGTTTCTATATATAGCCCCCACCGCATTGAAGGAATAAAAATACAAGTTTAGAAATTAGGTTTCCAAAACCTAATTTTCGTCCATTATTATTCCATCATTACAATTTTGATTAAAAGTGAGAGTGATTCTCTAAGAACTATATCAAACTTTTCAAGCTTTGCTTGTGGAGTTCAAATTTGACTTCTCAATAGGTTATTCCGCATCCTATTGTGGCATCTTCACCATACTAAAGTTCTTACCTCAAATATAGGTAGCGGGTTGAGGTCTTCCACTGATAACTTGTAATTAGACGGTTTAATTCAATCTTTGTTACGGGTCTAGAGGCAGGTCGTTCTAGATTCATATCAATTTGGCATTAGAGATAGTTTCTAATTACAGGTTTGATCTATCTATTTCTTTTCTTTTGTTTCATTGTTTTTCTTGGTTTTTTTTGGGCAATTTTTAGCATTAGATTAGAAATTGCATCTTTGATTTCTTTCGTTGCTCTTTGTGTTTGGGTTGCTGCGTTCTTCTTTGCATTTTGTTTTTGTGTTCTTCTTCATTCATTCCAATCAAATCGTATTGAAAAAAAAAAATTCGTTCTTAAATTTTTTTTCTTGTTCTTGTGGTTTGTGGCATTGAATTATTGAGATTTCAAGAGAAATCAGGTAGTGAAATTTTTTTTTTTTCCGATTGATTTGAGGAGCACAAAAAACAAGCCAAAATCAATATCGAAAATAAAGTTTGTTCAATATTCACTAATTCCACTTTGCAAATCTCATTCCAATTTGTTCTTCACATTCTAGTTTCTTTTGTTTGTGCCAAATTTCTTTTTGAGCTATCATCATTGCCTTTTTCTTGTTACTTTTCATTCTATTTGTCTTGTACCCTTATTTTCATAACTGTTTGGTAGGTCTATTTGCATTGTTACTTGCTAGTTTGTTTTAGTTTGCAATTAGTTTGCAAAGAACCAAATAGGATTACTAGAGTGGTAAAAGGCAAGAGAGGTGAGAATTATAGAGGGTAAAAGCCAAACTATAGCTAGAGTGCAAATATGAGTGAATTGAGACCTTGAATTTGAGCGAAACACGTGAGGGAGTGTTGTGAGGTCCTTTTTACTGACAAGTTCTGCAGAAAAATCATGTCACAAGACCAAAGCAAAGAAAGTGTGGAAGGAACTCCAGGTGTGGTTGATCCAAAGTTGTATATTCAAGCCATGGTGGGAAAACTTCAAAGAGTACTACGGTTGGAGATGGGGCAAATCCATGATTGGTCGGATAAGATGGAATCATCTATCCAAACGCCACAGCAATGACCTCCACAAAGGTTTGCTCATAGACGTGGTAGAGGAAGAAATACCCAAATAAGGGAAGATTGGGAACAAGTGGGAGATGACTATGAGGAAGAAGAGGAAGACATTGGTTTGGTAACCAATCAATTTCATGGGAGAGAGAGAGAGAGAGTAGACCGAGGCAACGATTATGGAGGAGTTAAGATGAAAATAACATCATTCCAAGGTAAAAGTGATCCAGAAGCATATCTCGAGTGGGAGAAGAGGGTTGAGATGGTATTTAATTGTCAGAACTACTTCGAGGCTAAAAAGGTTAAATTGGCTGCTGTTGAATTCACGAACTATGCTATTGGATGGAGGGACAAAGAGACACTTTCTAGGTGCCGAACGGATGAAAGACCTATAGATACATGGGAGGAGATGAAGGCTTTGATGAGGGAGCATTTCATACCTAGCCATTACTATGGAACCATTTTTTAGAAACTACAAAGCTTGTCTCAAGGAAATAGGAGTGTGGAGGACTATTATAAAGAGATGGAAATCCTTATGATGAGGGTCAGTGTTAAGGAGGATAGGGAGGCTCCAATGGCACGTTTCTTGGCTGGTTTGAATAGGAAAAAAGCAAATCAAGTGGACTTGCATCATTAGGTGGAGATTGAGGAGATTTTGCACATGGCCATCAAAGTAGAGCAACGACTCAAAAGGGGTACCACAAGACCTAGTATTGCTCAAAACACTTGGAAAACAAGCCCATCCACATGGAAACCCAATCAGCCCAAGTTTGAAGATAAAGCTATCACACGGCCTAAATCAGAAGTTTAGGCCAAACCATCCTCATCCAATCAAGTAAGTAAATCCGATTCATCTTCAACTAGATATTGAGATATCATGTGCTTTTAAATGTCAAGGCAGGGGTCATATTGCAAGTCAATGTCCAAATAAGAGGGTCATGGTGATTCGGAAAAGTGGAGACATTGACACTGAAGAGGAAGAGTCAGACGATGAATCCATGCCACCATTAGAAGACGTTGGTGATTAAGATGAAGGAGATTACAAGTATCCAGTGGGTGGGGACTTGTCATTGGCTGCTAGAAGAGCTTTAACTGTGTATAAATATGAGAAGGAAGTGCAACAGGAGAACATCTTTCATACAAGGTGGAAAGTCAAGGATAAGGTATGTAGTATGATTATTGATGGTGGGAGTTGTACTAATGTTGCTAGTGTTACTATGGTTGAAAAACTAGGTTTACCCACTATGAAGCATCTAGAACCATATAAGCTACAATGGCTTAATGATTGTGGAGAATTGAAGGTGAATAGGCAAGTGAAGATTGCATCCTTTATTGGTGATTATGAAGATAAGGTTATTTGTGATGTGCTACCAATGCAAGCTAGCCATTTGCTTTTAGGACGTCCGTGGCAATTTGATAGAGATACTAATCATTATGGTCGTACTAACAAGATTGTCTTCAACTTCAAGGGTAAATAAGTGGTGCTTATGCCAATGACTCCTAAACAAGTTTTTGATGATCAATTGGTATTACAAAGGAGGAGAGAAGCTGAACAACAACAAAATGAAGTTGTGTTCAACAACCAAGAGAAGAAAAAGAGTGGTGAGGCTGAAAGTGTGAGAGAAAAAGAAAAGAAAAGAAGTGGAAAGAAAAAAGAGAGTTTTTATGCAAAACATAGTGAGATGAAAAAGCTTTTTTGTTGTAGAAAGCCTATGATTGTAATGATGTACAAAGAAGCATATATGAATCATTTAACTAACCTTGATGAATCTGTTTTGCCTAGTTCCATTGTTTCTCTTTTGTAAGAGTTCGATGATATCTTTCCCGAGGAGATTCCAAGTGGGTTACCACCGATTAGAGGGATCGAACATCAAATTAATTTTATTCCAGGATTAACAATCCTAAACTAGCTAGCTTATATGAGTAATCCTTATACAAAACTAGAGCGACCTGCCTCTAAACCCGTAATAAAGATTGAATTAGACCGTCTAATTACAAATTATCAATGGAAGACCTTGACCCGTTACCTATATTTAAGGTAAGAACCTTGGTATGGTGAAGACGCCACAATAGGGTGCGGAATAACCTATTGATAAGTCAAATTTGAACTCCGCAAACAAAGCTTGAAAAAGTTCAATATAGTTCTTAGAGAACCAAGAGAATCACTCTCACTTTGAATCAAAATTGTAATCTCCCCTTTATTCATGACTTATGTGCCTTTAAATAGGCAAAATAAATTACAAAGCTTTCCTAAATTTGTTAAAAGTAAAGGTGGAATAATAATGGATGAAAATTAGGTTTAGGAAACCTAATTTAGCTCCTAGTTTCCTAATTTGAATGGCCTTTAATTCTTTGACCAATTCAACTCTAATAAAATTAGGAAAGTAATTTGAAATCCTAATAAAAAAAACTAAATTAGGAAAGTAATTAGGCAACATGCCAAAATCCAATCAAAACATAAATAAAATTTAATATTTTCCTAATTATAAAATTTGGCCAAGCTTAGTTGGATTCCGTGTCACCATATGATGCCACATCACCATGTTGTAGAAGTGCATGCGTTAAACTCTCTTTGACGTTGGCATCCACCATCCCAATCATATGGACCAATTTTAGTTCATCTTCACTAATGAACTTGCTTCCTTGGGTTGAAAACACCTCTTGGATTAAACCATTTAGTGCCTCTTTCAATCTCTTTCTCGTGCTCGGGTTATGGGTCCTGTAGACATTTGAAGTGGATCTGGGCTCCATCTTGAAGGGCTCTTGGTCGTGTCCTCATCATAGAGTGACTTGCCTCTAAACCCGTAACAAGGATTGATTTGGGCCATCTAACTATAAGTTAATAATGTAAGACCTCGACCCTTTACCTATATTTGAGGTAAGAACTTTTGTATGGTGAAGACGCCAATATAGGGTGTGGAATAACCTATTGATAATTCAAATTTGAACTCCACAAACAAAGTTTGAAAAGTTCGATCTAGTTCTTATAGAGCCAAGAGAATCACTCTAACTTTTAATCAAAATTGTAATCTCATTTTTATTCATGACTTTTGTGCCTTTAAATAGGTAAAATAAATTACAAAGCTTTCCTAAATTTACTAAAAATAATGATGGAATAATAACAGACAAAAATTAGGTTTAGGAAACCTAATGTGGTTAGGTTTTAGGAAAAAATGTGGTTAGGTTTTTGGAAACCTAATTATGTTACGTTTAGGAAACCTAATACGGTTAGGTTTAGGAAATCTAATTTAGCTTCTAGTTTCCTAATTTAAATGGCATTTAATTCTTTGACCAATTCAACCCTAATAAAATTAAGAAAGTAATTTGAAATCCTGATAAAAACTAATAGGAAAGTAAATAGGCAACATGCCAAAATCTAATCAAGACATAAATAAAAATTAATATTTTCCTAATTATAAATTCAGCCAAGCTTAGTTGGAAGCCATGTAGGCGCATATCACCCTCCACGTGGCAAAAAATACCATGTCACCATAGGATGCCACATCACCATCCACGTCATCAAAACTTCCCACATCACCATGTTGTAGGATTTCTTGCGTTAAGCTCTCTTTTAAGTTGGCATCCACCATTCCAATCATATGGACCCTGATGCGTAAAATCAACTCGCAAGTGCACGAATCGTTTTCAAGTAATAAAGTGGAAAAATAGGGTTGTCGTACCCAAGGGATTAAGTATTAAGTACCAAAGATAATTAAGTTTTGATAATATTTGAACTAAAATTTAAGATGGCAATTGAAAACTAAATAAACTAAATTAAACAAAAGCAATCAATTAAAATTAGATGAATTTCAAGTAAGAGAGAGAATTGAATAAGGGCATTTGATTTCACCACTAACTATTCCAATTTAATTACTTAAATATGTGAATTTAATTAACTAGTAATTTTGTTAACCACACTTAATCACAAAATTAATCAAAAGTAGTTTCCACTCACAATTGATAATATTCACATAACCTAATTTATTCCTTCCGGCCTATAAATTAAATCATGCAAATTCATCAAACATAGATTAAGCAAATAATATGGCATGAGACATAACTATTTTCCAATCAATTATGCATTCATGTAAATCATTGGAGATCCGTAATATTATCCTTTTCCAAGATCAAATATTATTAAAATCATTCATTCCTTCCGGCCTATGAAAGCATTATACCAATGATTTATTAACAAAACATATTACTAAATAAATAAAACTCAACATATATTAAAATAATTAAACCTTCATAGTTAGGGCTACATCATAGCCCTAGCTATGAAAATTAGTTCATAGTAAAAATAATTTCAACATCCATAATTATTAAAAATAATAAGATTCACAATTAAAGAGAAAGGAAAAGAGAATAAAAACTATTGAAGAAATTCTCCTTCAAAAGCTCTCAAAGTCGTAGCCTTCTTCTCCAAGCAAGCCTACGTCTTTATGCCTCCTCCAAGCTCTCCAATTGATCTTCTAAAACTCTAAAACTTTAAAACTCTAAAACCCTTAAGAGAATCTTAGAAACTCCCAAAATTTGGTTTGTTTCTATTTAAGCCTCCTAAAAGCTCTTAAATAACTCTCTAAACTTGTATATCTTCCTTCAATGTGGTGGGGGCTATATATATAGGACCTTGGGAATCTTTTTCTCTCCTTATTTTCAATGTGAGAGTTTTGGAAGATACCTTTTTTAGGCCATAAAAAGGGTTGGATCAATTTCATGTGTAAAAAGGAAACTGGATATTACTTGCTCTCTACTACTTTCCTTTTATCTAATTCCTCCTAAAAAAATAGTTAATTAGTCTAATTTACCCTTAATGAAGCATGTGACATGACATGTGCCTCATTAATGATAAATTAACCAATTATTGCCACTTGTTTTTATCTTGGCCCTCAAATTGCCTAGATTCCCTCTTTTGATCAATGGTGGAGATTTAATTAGAATATTATTTTTTATAAATTCTAAATTTTAAATGATGATAACTCTTTGCTCGCACCTCGAAATCCAAAAATAACGAGACATTTGAAATCCTCAGATCGTGATGATTCATATGACATCCACTTCCATCATGAAATTCCCGATAGAATCTTTATGGAATCTTCAAGGTATCTTTTTGGAATCTTTTTAATGCTTAGTCCGTTCGAGCTCAAATCTTGCTTCCCACCATAATTCGACCCAAGGAATCCATTTTTATGGTTGTTTTCGTAAAATTCTTCTTCTCTTACCTTGATTAAGAAAAATACATAATTAAGTATCTTTCCATAACAAATTAACACAAACTAACAAATATTAAGCTATAAATATGGCATAAAATCATCAATATTTTAGACCTAACAAATCCATTTTGGTTCATCTTTAGTAATGAACATGCTTCCTTGATATGTGAACACCTCTTGGATTAAATCATTTAGTGCTTCTTTAAACCACTTTGTTCTAGATCTGGTCATTGGTCCTGTAGCTCTAGTTAAACCACTTCCTAGTTATGTCCTCATCATTCCCCTCCTCATGAAAAGGATTTGTCCTCAACTCATCACCTACATAAAAAGGAGATAAATCACCAACATTAAAGGTAGCACTTACATTATACTCACCTGGAAAATCTAATTTGTAAGCGTTCTCATTAAATCTCTCCAATATTTAGAATGGACAATCTCCACGTGGAATAAGCTTTGGCTTTCATTGTTTTGGAAACCCT
Organism: Ziziphus jujuba; assembly: GCF_031755915.1. Taxonomy (NCBI): domain Eukaryota; kingdom Viridiplantae; phylum Streptophyta; class Magnoliopsida; order Rosales; family Rhamnaceae; genus Ziziphus; species Ziziphus jujuba. The sequence goes on from NC_083379.1 coordinate 26,801,540, forward strand.
GACTTCGTTAGGTGCAACCAAACCCAATCTCCTGGTCAAACACTTTGACAATAAGTTTTTAGAAATACAAGTTCATCTTTGCAAAAATCACACTTCTTAACGTTAGCAAATAATCTTTCCATGCTAAGCACTCCTAAAACTAACCTAAGATGTTTTACATGATCATCTAAATTTTAGCTATGCACAAGAATATCATCAAAATAGACAACCACAAAATTTTTTAATGAATGGATGCATGACATGATTCATTAACCTCATAAAAGTGCTAGGGACGTTACTTAACCCAAATGGAATAACAAGCCAATCATACAAACCATGCTTTGTTTTAAATGTTGTTTTCCATTCATCACCTTCCTTTATGCGAATTTGATGATAACCACTTTTAAGATCAATTTTTGAAAACATGCATGCACCATACAGTTCATCAAGCATATCATCTAACCTAGGCTTATGATGACGATATTTAACAGTTATATTATTAATAGACTTACAATCTACACATATTCTACATGTTCTATCTTTATTAGGGACTAATAACACAGGTACAGCATATGGACTCGTGCATTCTCTAAGATATCCCTTCTTCACTAATTCACTTACCTGCATTTGAAGTTCCTTTGTCTACTCAGGATCTGATGAGGACATGACCAAGAGCCCTTCAAGATGGAGCCCAGATCCACTTCAAATGTCTACAGGACCCATAACCCGAGCACGAGCAAAGAGATTGAAAGAGGCACTAAATGGTTTAATCCAAGAGGTGCTTTCAACCCAAGGAAGCAAGTTCATCAGTGAAGATGAACTAAAGTTGGTCCATATGATTGGGATGGTGGATGCCAATATGAAAGAGAGTTTAACATGGACTTCTACAACATGGTGATGTGGCATCATATGCTGACATGGCATCCAACTAAGCTTGGCCAAATTTTATAATTAGGAAAATATTAATTTTTATTTATGTTTTAATTGGATTTTGGCATGTTGCCTATTTACTTTCCTAATTTAGTTTTTATTAGGTTTTTAAATTACTTTCCTAATTTTATTAGAGTTGAATTGGTAAAAGAATTAAAGGCCATTCAAATTAGGAAACTAGGAGCTAAATTAGGTTTCCTAAACCTAATTTTCGTCCATTATTATTCCACCTTTACTTTTATAAAATATAGGAAAGCTTTGTAATTTATTTTGTCTATTTAAAGGCATAGAAGTCATGAACAAAGGGGAGATTACAATTTTGATTCAAAGTGAGAGTGATTCTCTTAGTTCTCTAAGAACTATATCGAACTTTTTCAAGCTTTGTTTGTGGAGTTAAAATTTGACTTATCAATAGGTTATTCCGCACCCTATTGTGGTGTCTTCACCCTACCAAGGTTTTTACCTTAAATATAGGTAACGGATTGAGGTCTTCCATTGAGAACTTGTAATTAGACGGTCTAATTCAATCTTTGTTACGGGTTTAGAGGCAATTCGTCCTATGTTAGTATCATTTGGTATCAGAGCCAAATTTTGTGTAGGTTTGATCTATCTTTATTTGCTTTATTTATTTTTGTGTTAATTTGCAATTTTAGGATTAAGTTAAGGTTGCTTCTATCATCATACACATTCTGCATCTTGAAAAAAATATATATATATTGTTCTTGTGGTTTCTGGCATTGAATTATTGAGATTTCAAGAGAAACCAGGTAGAGAAATTTTTTAGTTGATTTGAGGAGCACAAAAAACAAGCCAAAATCAATACCGAAGATAAGGTTTGTTGAATATTCACTAATTCCATTTTTTAAATCTCATTCCAATTTGTTCCTCACATTCTAGTTCCTTTTGTCCTCGCTAAATTTCTTGTTGAGCTTTTATCGTTGCCTTTTTTCTTGTTACTTTTCATTTTATTTGTCTTGTAGCCTTATTTTCATAACTATTTGATAGGTCTATTTGGATTGTTACTTGCTAGTTTGTTTTAGTTTGAAATTAGTTTACAAAGAACCAAAGAGAATTACTAGAGTGGTAAAAGGCAAGAGAGGTGAGAATTATAGAGGGTAAAAGCCGAACTATAACTAGAGTATAAACACGAGTGACCTTGAATTTGAGTGAGACACGTGAGGGAGTGTTGTGAGGCCTTTCTTTCTTTTTTTACTAATAAATTTTGTAGAAAAATCATGTCACAAGACAAAAGCAAAGAAAGCATGGATGAAACTCCAGGTATGGCTGATCCGAAGTTATACATTCAAGCCACGGTGGGAGAACTTCAAAGAGCACTACGGTTGGAGATGGGGAAGATCCATGATAGGTAAGATAGGATGGAATCACCAATCCAAACACCGCAGCCACAACCTCCACAAATGTTTGTTCATGGACGTGGTAGAGGAAGAAATACTCCAAGAAGGGAAGAATGGGAACGTGTGGGAGATGACTGTGAGAAAGAAGAGGAAGACATTGGTTCGGGAACCAACCAGCTCCGTGGGAGAGAGAGGTTAGACCGAGACAGTGACTATGGAGGAATTAAGATGAAAATACCATCATTCCAAGGTAAAAGTGATCCAGAAGCATATCTCGAGTGGGAGAAGAGGATTGAATTCACGGACTATACTATTGAATTCACGGAGGCGAGCAAGACAAAGACCTATAGATACATGGGAGGAGATGAAGGCTTTGATGAGGAAGTGTTTTGTACCTAGCCGTTACTATAGGAGTATTTTTCAGAAATTACAAAGCTTGTCTCAAGGAAATAGAAGTGTGGAGGACTATTATAAAGAGATGGAAATCCTTATGATGAAGGCTAATGTTGAGGAGGATAGGGAGGCTACAATGGCACGTTTCTTGGCTGGTTTAAATAGGGAAATAGCAAACCAAGTGGACTTGCACCATTATGTGGAGATGCTGCACATGGCCATCAAATATCCGACAAAATAATTCTCCAGAAACTCAAAATATCACAAATCAAACAAGTTCCCAAACTCAAATTTCAACACCAAATTCAACAAACCGAAATTTTTATTTTTATTTTTATTTTATTCGGCTTTTCTTCTTCTTCTTCTTCTTCTTTTTTTTTGTTCACTCATAGAACATAAAACAACTACAATAGAAAAGATCAACACTAAAAATTGCAATTTCACACCAAAAATCCACCAACCCCGTGACCTCTAATAAAAACAAAAGTACAGTTTTTTTTTTTTTTATATGTTGCCGCAAACCCTTTTTTTTTTTTTTTTAAATATATGAATGCAAATATTTAAAACTAAAAAAGGAAAGAAAAATCAACAAAAACCAAAATTAACAAGAACAATGATGAAAAACAATCAATAAAGTAGGAAACAAAAATACAATAAAACTAGGAAATCCTAATTCAACTAGGAATGAATTTTTTTTTTTTTTTTAAGATGCAGAATGTGTATGGGATTGATGCAACCTTAACCTAATGCTAAAATTGCATAATAACACAAAAACAAATAAAGCAAATAAAGATAGATCAAGCTTGAACAAAATTCGGCTCTGATACCAAATGATACAAACCTAGGACGACCTGCTCCAAAACCCGTATTATATTAAAGAGAACAAAGAGAATTCAATCTCACAAATAATTTCCTGTATAAAATTCAAGCTTGATTTCTCATTAAAAATAAGCATTTAAATAGGCTAAGATTACAAAGCAAAAACCCTAAAAAAATTAATTCAAAACCGGACTCAAAGTGTGGAGAAAAAGAAAGTATGGAGATGACTTGGATGAGGGGTTTGATGAAACTTTTGAACCTCAAGAAAGGCTAATCCGTGGGAGACCAGCAAGGAATGAAGATGATGATCTCGGAAGTATCAAGGTAAACATTCCACCTTTCATGGAAAAAAGTGATCCGGAAGCATATTAGGAATCGGACGAGAGAATGGAGATGAGTTTTTTATTGTTATAATTATTCGTAGGCCAAGAAGGTGAAGTTGGCAGCAATTGAGTTTGGTCATTATGCACTCCATTGTGGACCAATGTGCAACACCCGAAGAAGAGTTGGAGATGACTTGATCACTACATGGCGACAAATGAAAGGAGCCATGACAAAGCAATTCGTACCATCACACTATGATAGGTGGCTACATCAAAGGCTTCGATCTTTATCTCAAGGAAATAGGTCCGTGGAGGATTACTACAAGGAGATGGAGATGCTTATGATGAGGCTACGCATGAATGAGGATAGAAAAGTGATGAGGACATGATCAGGGACACCCCAAGATAGAGTCCAGAGCCACTTCAAATCTCTACGGGACTAGTAACCAGGACAAGAGCAAAGAGGTTTAAAGAAGCACTAAATGGTTTAATCCAAAAGGTGTTCACATTTCAAGGAAGCAAGTTCATTACTGAAGATGAACCAAAATTGGTCCATATGATTGGAATGGAGGATGCCAACATGAAAGAAAGCTTAATGCATGGAATCCAACAATATGGTGATGTGGCATCATATGGTGACATGGCATTTTTGCCACATGGAGGGTGATATTCACCTACATGGCAGTGGTTGAATTTTATAATTAGGAAATATTAGTTTTTATTTTATGTCTTGATTGGATTTTGGCATGTTGCCGATTTTATTTTCCCAATTTAGTTTTATTAGGTTTTTAAATTACATTCCTATTTTTATTAGGAAACTAGGAGATCAATTAGGTTTCCTAAACCTAACCAAATTAGGTTTCTTAAACTTATCGAACTTTTCAAGCTTTGCTTATGGAGTTCAATTTGACTTATCAATAGGTTATTCCGCATCCTATTGTGGCGTCTTCAGCATACCAAGGCTCTTACCTCAAATATAGGTAACGGGTCGAGGTCTTCCATTGATAACTTGTAATTAGACAGTCTAATTCAATCTTTGTTACGGGTTTAGAGGTAGATTGCTCTACGTTCATATCAATTTGGTATCAGAGCTAGTTTCTAATTACAGGTTTGATATATCTATTTCTTTTCTTTTGTTTCATTGTTTTTCTTGGTTTATTTTTTTGGCAATTTTTAACATTAGGTTAGAAATTGCATCTTTGATTTCTTTGGTTGTTCTTTGCGTTTGGGTAGCTGTGCTTTTCTTTGCATTTTGATTTTGTGTTCTTCTTCATTCATTCCGATCAGATCTTATTTAAAAAATAAAAAATAAAAAAAATTCGTTCTTAAAATTTTTTCTTGTTCTTGTGGTTTGTGGCATTGAATTATTGAGATTTCAAGAGAAACTAGGTAGTGAAATTTTTTTTGGTTGATTTGAGGAGCACAAAAAATAAGCCAAAAGCGATACCGAAAATAAGATTTGTTGAATATTCACTAATTCCACTTTGCAAATCTCATTCCAATTTATTCTTCACATTCTAGTTTCTTTTATTTGTGCCAAATTTCTTGTTGAGCTTTCATCGTTGCCTTTTTCTTGTTACTTTTCATTCTATTTGTCTTTTTAGTCTTATTTTCATAACTGTTTGGTAGGTCTATTTGGATTGTTACTTGCTAGTTTATTTTCATTTGAAATTAGTTTGCAAAGAACCAAATAGAATTACTAGAGTGGTAAAAGGCAAGAGAGGTGAGAATTATAGAGGGTAAAAGCCAAACTATAACTAGAGTGCAAACACGAGTGAATTGAGACCTTAAATTTGAGTGAAACACGTAAGGGAGTGTTGTTGAAACAAGTTCTGTAGAAAAATCATGTCACAAGATGAAAGAAAAAAAAGTGTGGAAGGAACTCCAGGTGTGGCTGATCCGAAGTTATACATTCAAGCCATGGTGGGAGAACTTCATAGAGCACTACGGTTTGAGAAGGTGCAGATCCATGATCGGTTAGATAAGATGGAATCATCTATCCAAACGCCACAGATATGACCTCCACAAAGGTTTGCTCATGGATGTGGTAGAGGAAGAAATACTTCAAGAAGGGAAGATTCGGAACGAGTTGATACGAACCTATGACAACCTGCTCCTACACCCGTACTATATTAGCCCGGATCTAATTATGTTCAAGTTGTAATAGTCACCTTGACCCCTAACCAACCTGTGATTGGAAACCTTGGTATACAATGAAGACGCCGCAATAGTTGATGGAAGGCCTATTGATAAGTCAAACTAAAACACTCACTCTCTAAGGGTGTTTTAGGTGGTCAAAGAGAATAAAGAGAATTCAATCTCACAAATTAATTTCTTTATAAAATTCAAGCTTAATTATTATTGAAAATTAAGCCTTTGAATAGGTTACAAGTCACAAAATAAACCTTAAAAAACAAAGAGAAAACCGACCATACAAAGTGGTTTCCTATAGTGGCCGAAATTCTCACTCCTTTCCTATTCTAATTTGGATTAATTAATTTCTTTATTTTGAATTAGAAATTAATTAATTTACAATGAAAATAATAATATAATAACTTTCATAAACTTATTTCTCCAGAAAATAAATAAATAAAAGCCAAAAAGTAATGGTAATTTCCTAAAACAAAAAATAAAATCAAATTAGGAAACTAAAATACTAGCTTTTTGATTAAGTTGACTTTGACCAATCTTTAATTTCTTTGAGCTCCCAATCAGCTTCTATATGCTTTTTAGGATGCCAAGTAAGCTTATTATGGAGTCCCACACATTGCCCTTGCTTGGAGGAAAGAGAAAAGGCCAACACGGCATAATGTAGTAAAGCCAGCACAAAATACAGCGAAAACAGGCCAAATTTACTAACTGTCCGTACAACGCCTTTTTGGACGACTTTGAAGCTGATTTGACTTGATTCCATGTCCTCTTAAACATATGTATTGAATCCATGAAACATTGGAACCATCTCATGCTTCCCGGCCTCCATAATTGCACCAAAATTGCTACCCGGGTCCGTACCGACTTCCACCACTTGTATGCTCAAAATAGGTCTTAGATCTTCGGGTATGGACAAGCCCTTTTGAATATGAATTACTCCTTGGATAAAGACAGCAAGAGTATCCTTAAACTTTTTAGCTTGGGCCCCAGTGATCGGTTCGGTCTTCATCCGTATCGAGTCGGCACCCTAGCGGTTTGCCGCTTGAGCAGGTTCGGGCTGTAGGCATTTTCATCTATCCTTTCCAAAACATGAAAATATCCATCTCCTCACAGCATAAGCTTGGACTTTCTTTGTTCGGGAATCCTCTCCTTCCTTGGTTGAAACTGAAACCAATCTTCTGAATCAAACACTATCACAAGAAACACTAAAAATACAAGTTTATCAAACTTTTTAATATTAGCAAATAATGTTTACCAAATTTTTAAATTTCTACTAAGTAAAACTTTCAACAATGCAGATAAAGTTCTATGCATAAAAAACATCTTTAAATAAGTATCTTTAAAATTCATGATCAGCAATGGCTTCTTACTCAAGATAGCTTTATTTACATCTCCAAAACTTAAATAAATATTTTCATTCTTTCTTTCTTTCCTTTCTTTCACTCTCTCTCTCTCTCAACCACAACACACTTTTCCTCACTCATGGGTTTCGCTCCGTAGCTCTCGAGTTTCTCATTTTTTTTTTCACTCCAATTTCGGTCTTCTCTTGGTTTTTCCACTCAAGTTGGGTTTCAGAACACTTACCTGGTTGGTCTTGCATGGCTTGGACTCCTTGGATGGGTGTTGTTGTCATGGGGGCCATACTAGTCCTTTCCTTGAGTTGTTTGGCCATCCTCTTTCGTTGTATTTGAATTTGATCTTTGTACACCTCCTTAGGAGTTAATGCCTCCAGCTTGACCCTTTTACCTTTAAATCTAAAAACAATACTATTCTCTCTACCATAATGAATAGCATCTCTATCAAATTACCAAGGCCTACCAAGTAAAATATGTCCCTCATGTATAGGCACAATATCACACAAAACCACATCCACATATTTATCAATGGTGAATTTTACTTTGGCTTGTTTATTAACTTTCATCTCGCCACTATCATTTACCCATTGTAATCTATATGGTTCTTGATGTTTAGTAGTTGTTAAGCCTAATTTATCAACCAAAATATTACTAATTACATTAGTACAACTTCCACCATCAATAATCATGCTACAAATTTTACCTTGAATTTCACATTGGGTGTGGAAGATGTTCTCTCTTTGAATTTCATCATCATCTTTATATGCAGCCAGCACTCTCTTACAAACCAAGCTTAATTCAGCATGGGAAGCATTAAAAGTTTTGGTCTCACCTTCAAGCTCTTCCTCCTCCTCTTGCTTGGTTTCACACTCACTTTCTTCACTTTCCGACTCTAGCTCACCATTGCCTTTTAACACCACTATCCTTCTATTCGGGCATTGGCTAGCTATGTGTTCTCGTCCCTGGCACTTAAAACAAATAATTTCTCTAGATCTTGAAGGTTTAGTGATGAGGACATGACCAAGAGCCCTTCAAGATGGAGTCCAGATCCACTTCAAATGTCTACAGGACCCATAACCCAAGCATGAACAAAGAGATTGACAGAGGCACTAAATGGTTTAATCCAAAAGGTGTTTTCAACACAAGGAAGCAAGTTCATTAGTGAAGATGAACTAAAATTGGTCCATATGATTGGGATGGTGGATGCCAACGTGAAAGAGAGTTTAACGCATGGACTTCTACAACATGGTGATGTGGCATCATATGGTGACATGGCATCCAACTAAGCTTGGCCAAATTTTATAATTAGGAAAATATTAATTTTTATTTATGTTTTGATTGGATTTTGGCATGTTGCCTATTTACTTTCCTAATTTAGTTTTTATTAGGTTTTTAAATTACTTTCTCAATTTTATTAGAGTTGAATTGGTCAAAGAATTAAAGGCCATTTAAATTAGGAAACTAGGAGCTAAATTAGGTTTCCTAAACCTAACCAAATTAGGTTTTCTAAACCTAATCATATTAGGTTTCCTAAACCTATCAAAATTAGGTTTCCTAAACCTAATTTTCGTCCGTTATTATTCCACCTTTACTTTTAGCAAATTTAGGAAAGTTTTGCGATTAATTTTGCCTATTTAAAGGCACATAAGTCATGAATAAAGGGGAGATTACAATTTTGATTCAAAGTGAGAGTGATTATCATGGTTCTCTAAGAACTATATCTCAAGCTTTGTTTGTGGAGTTCAAATTTGACTTATCAATAGGTTATTCCGCACCCTATTGTGGCGTCTTCATTATACCAAGGTTCTTACCTCAAATATAGATAACGGGTCAAAGTCGTCCATCAATAACTTGTAATTAGACGGTCGTAATTCAATCTTTGTTACGAGTTTAGAGGCAGGTCGCTCTAGGTTCGTATCATTTAGTATAAGATTTTACCTCATATTTATGTGCTTGGACAAATTTGGCTTTAAGCTCCTTTCTTGGTCGATTGGTGCTTTCTTCTCCCACCTTCGGCTTTGGCTTGCTTTCATAGGTTGGATTGTTTCTCCAGCCACTTGGAATTGATGTTCTGCTGTGGGCAATGCCCTCCAAACTGTGAGGCTACACTCCTCCTCTTGAATTGATGCTTCAATTTAATAGCCACATGTAACATCTCCTCAAATTCCACATATTGTTGCCATTCTAGTTGGTTGGCTATGTCACGATTCAAACCACCAAGGAATCTTGCCATGGTTGCCTCTCTATCTTCATTCATGCTCACTCATCATGAGCATCTCCATCTCCTTACAATAATCCTCCACTGACCTACTTCCTTGAGATAGGGATTGAAAGCCTTTGATGCAGCAACCTATGATAATGTGATAGTACGAACCGCTTCCTCATGGCTCCTTTCATTTGTCACCACGTAGTGATCAAGTCATCACCAACTCTCCTTCAAGTGTTTTGCTCATTTGTCACCTTCTTGGCCTCTAAATAATTATGACAATAAAAAATCATCTCCATTCTCTCCTCCCATTCCAAATAAGCTTCTAGATCACTTTTTCCCATGAAAGGTGGAATGTTTACCTTGATGTTCCCAAGATCATGATCTTCACTCCTTGCTAGTCTCCCAGAGATTGGCCTTTCTTGAGGTTCAAAAATTTCATCAACTGTAGTTGCTCCAAGACAACCCTCATGCCCGGTTGCTCACCACTCCCCAAAGCTCGGTAACCGCCATGGAATCGTATGCACTCTTCTTCGTTAACTCTTAAAGGTGGATCTCCTCTTCTCACCCTTGAATCTACCACGTTAGTATAAATAATTCAAAAATAAAATAACACCTCACCAAATTCACTCCCTCACGTGTTTCACTCAAACAAGGTCTCAACACTTGTGTTTTCACACTAGTTTCGGCTTTTACGCTCTTTTAAGCTCACACACTCTTGCCTTTTTCCACTCAATGAATTATCTCAAAGTTCTAATTAAAACACCCAAAAAAATAGCAATTAGATCACAAGTATGTTCTAATTAAACTTATCAACAAAACAGTAGCAAAAATTAAGCAATAGCAAATGAATTTAACAAATCCTAGCTTTTGTCTTTTCTAGGCAAAATAAGGCAAATCAATGAGAAAATTTAGGAATTTCTAAGAACTAGACCAGATGGTAAGAGTTTAATGGTTCAAGAATAAAATTTAGGAAAAAGAATTTTAAACTCAAACAAGAATCAAATTGAACAAAAATATAGATTAGTGTTGGTTGTTGTGCTTGTAATTCAAGTTCTGTTTCAATTCCTTTATCTAATTTTAATCCAAATAATTTAACCACCCAAAATTCAAATATCCAGCAGCAAAAATAATTCTCTAGCAACTCCAAATATGTAACAAATAGTCAACAATGCAGCAGTTAGCAAACACCAAATTCAACAAACCGAATTTTTTTTTTAATTCGGCTTTTTCTTCTTATTATTATTTTTTTGCTGGTAGAACATAAAACAACTGCAATAGCAAAGATCAACACTAAAAATTGCAATTCCACACCAAAAATCCACCAAACCCGTGCCCTCCAATAAAATCAAAAGTGCAGTTTTTTTTTTTAAATATTTGTTCGAATTTTCTTTTTTTGCTTTTCGTTTTTTTTGTTTTTTTCTTTTGTTTTGAATATATGAATGTAAACATTGAACACTAAAACAGAAAAGAAAATTCAACAAAAACCAAATTAACAAAAATAATAATAAAAGACAACCAGCAAACTAGGAAACAAAAATACGATAAAACTAGGAAATCCTAATTCAACTAGGAATGATTTTTTTTTTTTTTTTTGGGACGTAAAACGTGTATGTGATGGATGCAACCTTAACCTAATACTAAAATTGAAGAATAACACAAAAACAAATAAAGCAAACAAAGATAGATCAAACCTGAACAAAATTTGGCTCTAATACAAGATGATACAAACCTAGGACGACTTGCTCCTAAACTCGTATTATATTACGACGGATCTAATTATGTTCAAGTTCTAATGGTTATCTTGACCCCTAACCAACTTGTGATTAGAAATCTTGGTATATAATAAAGACGCCACAATAGGTGATGGAAGGCCTATTAATAAGTCAAACTAAAACACTCACTCTCTAATGGTGTTTTAGGTGTTCAAAGAGAACAAAGAGAATTCAATCTCACGAATTAATTTCTATATAAAATTCAAGCGTAATTCTTATTGAAAATTAAGCCTTTCAATAGGCTACAAAGTCACGAAAATAAATCCTAAAAAACAAAGGGAAAACTGACCATACAAAGTGGTTTCTTATGGTGGCCGAAATTTTCACTCCTTTCCTAATCTAATTTGGATTAATTAATTCTTTTATTTTGAATTAGGAATTAATTAAGTTACAATGAAAATAATAAAATGAACTTTCATAAACTTATTTCTCCAAAAAATAAATAAATAAAAACAAAAAAGTAATGGTACTTTCCTAAAACAAAAAGTAGAATCAAATTAGGAAACTAAAAACTAGCATTTTGACTAAGTTGACTTTGACCAATCTTTGATCTCTTTGAGCTCCAAATTAGATTCTATATGCCTTTTAGGATGCCAAATAAGCTTATTATGGAGTCCCACACGTTGCCCTTGCTTGGAGGAAAGAGAAAAAGCCAACAGGCCAAATTTACTAACTCTTCGTACAACCCCTTTTTGGACGACTTTGAAGCTGCTTTGACCTTATTCCATGTCCTCTTAGACATATGTATTGAATCCATAAAACATTGGAACCATTTCATGCTTCCTGGCCTCCATAATTGCACCAAAATCGCTATCCGGGTCCGTATAGGCTTCCACCACTTGTATGCTCAAAATAAGTCTTAGATCTTCGGGTATGGATAAGTCCTTTTGAACATGAATTACTCCCCAGCGGGTTGTCGATTGAGCGGGTTCGGGCGGATTCGCATCACGAGTGAGAGATGACTATGAGGAAGAAGATGAAGACATTGGTTCGGGAACTAATCAATTCCATGGGAAAGAGAGGTTAGATCGAGGCAATGACTATGGAGGAATTAAGATGAAAATACCATCATTACAAGGTAAAAGTGGTCCAGAAGAATATCTCGAGTAGGAGAAGAGAATCGAGATGGTATTTGATTGTCAAAACTACTCCGAGGCTAAAAAGGTTAAATTAGCCGCCGTTGAATTCACGGACTATGCTATTGGATGGTGAGACAAAGAGACACTTTCTAGGAGGCAAGCGGGTCAAAGACCTATAAATACATGGGAAGAGATGACGGCTTTGATGAGGAAGCATTTCGTACCTAGCCATTACTATAGAAGCTTTTTTTCAGAAACTACAAAGCTTATCTCAACGAAATAGGAGTGTGGAGGACTATTATGAGGAGATGGAAATTCTTATGATGAGGGCTAATGTTGAGGAGGATAGGGAGGCTACAATGGCACGTTTCTTGGCTGGTTTGAATAGGGGAATAGCAAATCAAGTGGATTTGCATCATTATGTGGAGATTAAGAAGATGTTGCACATTGCGACCAAAGTAAAGCAACAACTCAAGAGGAGGGGTACCACAAGACCTAGTATTGCTCAAAACACTTGGAAAGCAAGCCCATCCACATGGAAACCCAATTAACCCACGTTTGAAGATAAAGCCCCCACATGGCCTAAATCCAAAGCTAAGGTCGAACCTTTCTCATCTAAGCAAGTAAGTAAATCCGATTCATCTTCAACTAGAAATCGAGATATCATGTGCTTTAAAGGTCAAGGCAGGGGTCATATTGCAAGTCAATGTCCAAATAAGAGGGTCACGGTGATTCGGGCAAGTGGAGACATCGGAACTGAAGAGGAAGAGTCGAACACTGAATCCATGCCAGCATTGGAGGATTGGTGATGAAGATGAGGAAGATTATAAGTATCCAGTGGGTGGGGGACTTGTCATTTGTTGCTAGAAGAGCTCTAACTGTATACAAAGATGAGAAGGAAGTGCAACGGGAGAACATCTTTCATACTCGGTGCAAAGTCAAGGATAAGATATGTAGTATGATTATTGATGGTGGGAGTTGTACTAATGTTGCTAGTCGTACTATGGTTGAAAAACTAGGTTTACCTACTACGAAGCATCTAGAACCATATAAGCTACAATGGCTTAATCGTGGAACGTTGAAGGTGATTAGGCAAGTGAAGATTGTATTCTTTATTGGTGATTATGAAGATGAGGTTATTTGTGATGTGGTACCAATGCAAGTTGGTCATTTGCTTTTGGGACGTCCGTGGCAATTTGATAGTGATACTAATCATCATGGTCGTACTGATAAGATTGCCTTCAATTTCAAGGGTGAACGAGTGGTTCTTAGGCCAATAACTCCTAAACAGATTTTTGATGATCAATTGGCTTTATAAAGGAGGAGAGAAGCTGAACAATAACAAAATTAAACTGTATCCAACCACCAAAAGAAGAGAAAGAGTGGTGAGGCTGAGAGTGTGAGTGAAAAAGAAAAAAAAAAGAGTGGAAAGAAGAAAAGAGAGAGTTTTTATGTAAAACAGAGTGAGATGAAGAAGTTTTTTTGTCGTACAAAGAAGCATATATGAATCAGTTAACTAACCCTGATGAATCTATTTTGCCTAGTTCCATTGTTTTTCTTTTGCAGGAGTTTGATGATGTCTTTCCCGAAGAGATTCCAAGTGGGTTACCACCGATAAGAGGGATCGAACATCAAATTGATTTTGTTCCAGGATTAACAATTCCAAACCGACCGGCTTATAGGAGTAATCCAAAGGAGAATTGCTTGAAAAGGGAAATGTTAGGGAAAGCATGAGTCCATCCACTGTACCTATGTTATTTGTCTCTAAGAAATATAGAACGTGGAGAATGTGTGTAGATTGTAGGGCTATTATTAACAATATAACTGTCAAATATCGTCACCCTATTCCTAGGTTAGATGCTATGCTTGATGAATTGTATGGTACATGCATGTTTTCAAAAATTGATCTTAAGAGTGGTTATCATCAAATTCGCATGAAGGATGGTGATAAATGGAAAACAAGATTTAAAACGAAACATGGTTTGTATGAGTGGTTGGTTATGCCATTTGGGTTAACCAATGCCCCTAGCACTTTTATGAGACTTATGAATCATGTTTTGTGTGCTTACATTGAAAAGTTTGTATATAGTAGAAGTTTAGAAGAGCATGTAGGGAATCTTAGGTTAGCATTAGATGTTCTTAGGAAAGAAAAACTTTATGCCAATCTTAAAAAGTGTGACTTTTGTAAATCTGAGCTTGTGTTTCTAGGCTTTATGATTAGTGCTGCAGGTATCAAAGTTGATTAGGAGAAGGTGAAAGACATTTAAGAGTGGGCCATGCCAACTAGCATCACCCGAGTTAAAAGGTTCCATGGATTGGCTAGTTTCTATCAAAGGTTTGTTAAATATTTTAGTACCATTGCTGCACCTTTGACAGAGGTTATTAAGAAGAGTGTAGGTTTTCAATGGGGAGAAGCTCAAGAAAGGTCTTTTAATTTATTAAAAGAAAAACTAACAAATGCTCCTTTATTGGTGTTGCCTAACTTTTCCAAAACTTTTGAGATTGAATGTGATGCATCAAGAATAGGTATAGGTGTTATTTTGATGCATGGAGGAAAACCAATTGCTTATTTCAGTGAAAAGCTAAGTGGGGCCACCTTAAACTATTCAACTTATGACAAAGAGCTATATGCATTGGTTAGAGCATTGGAGACATGGCAGCATAACTTATGGTTTAATTCAAGAGGTGTTCACATCCCAAAGAAGCAAGTTCATTACTAAAGATGAACCAAAATTGGTCCATATGATTGGAATGGAGGATGCCAACATGAAAGAAAGCCTAACGCATGGAATCTAACAATATGGTGATGTGGCACATTTGATGACATGGATGGTGACATGGTACTTTTGCCACATGGAGGGTGATATGCTCCTACATGGCATTGGCTGAATTTTATAATTAGGAAATATTAGTTTTTATTTTATGTCTTGATTGGATTTTGGTATGTTGCCTATTTTATTTTCCCAATTTAGTTTTATTAGGTTTTTAAATTACTTTTCTATTTTTATTAAGAACCTAGGAGGTAAATTAGGTTTCCTAAACCTAACCACATTAGGTTTCCTAAACCTAATTTTCATCCATAATTATTCCATAATTATTTTTAGCAAATTTACGAAAGCTTTATAGTTTATTTTGCTAATTTAAAGGGTCACAAGTCATGAATAAAATTCAGATTACAATTTTTGATTAAAAGTCAGAGTGATTCTCTTGGTTCTTTAAGAACTATATCGAACTTTTCAAGTTTTGCTTGTGCAGTTCAAATTTGACTTATCGATAGGTAATTCCGCACCCTATTATGGCGTCTTCACCATACCAAGGTTCTTACGTCAAATATAGATAACGGGTCGAGGTCTGCCACGATAACTTGTAATTAGAAGGTCTAATTCAATCTTTGTTATGGTTGTAGAGGTAGGTCGCTCTAGGTTCGTATCAAGAAGCAACTATGGCAAGGTTCCTTGGTGGTTTGAATCATGAAATAGCCAATAAACTAGAATTACAACAATATGTAGAAGTGGAGAAGATGTTGCATGTGACTATTAAATTGGAGCATCAATTCAAGACGAGGGGCGTAGGCTCACGGTTTGGAGCGGTTTCAAGCAGCGAGTGGATAAATTCAACTAGTTGGAGAAGCAATTCCATGTTCGAGCCAAGGATAAAACCGAATCAAGGTGAAGGGAGTGCTATTCGATCAAGGAAAGATAATCAAGCTGACCTTGTGCAAGCACAAAAATATGAAGGTAAATTTGACCCTAAATTTTCAAGCACTAGAGATATTGTTTACTTTAAGTGCCAAGGTCGAGGACATATTGCCAACCAATGCCCAAACCTAGAATCATGGTGTTGAAGGACAATGGTGAGTTGGACATATTGCCAACCAATGCCCAAACCGAAGAATCATGGTGTTGAAGGACAATGTTGAGTTGGAGTCCAATAGTGATGAAGCTGAAATTGAGACCATGCATGAAGAGGAAGGAATTGAGGATGAAGCCGAAACCCTAAAGGTTTCCAATTCATAATTGAGCTTGGTTTCTAGTAGAACGCTGGCTGCATACAAAGATAAGGATGAAATTCAAAGTGAGAACATCTTCCACGCCCGATGTGAGATTCAAGATAAGATTTGTAGCATGATTATTGATAGTGGAAGCTGTACTAATGTAATTAGTAACATTGTGGTTGGTAAATTAGGCTTAACAACTATTAAATATCAAGAACCATATAGATTACAATGGATAAATGATAGTGGTGAGATGAAAGTTAATAAACAAGCCAAAGTAAAATTCACCATTGATAAATATGTGGATGTGATTTTGTGTGATGTTGTGCCTATGCATGCAGGACATATTTTACTTGGTAGGGCTTCGCAATTTGATAGAGATGCTATTCATTATGGTAAAGAGAATAGTATTGTTTTTAGATTTAAAGGTAAAAAGGTCAAGCTGGAGGCATTAACTCCTAAAAAGGTGTACAAAGATCAAATTCAAATACAACAAAGGAGGATGGCCAAACAACTCAAGGAAAGGACTAGTATGACCCCCACGGCAACAACACCCATCCAAGGAGTCCAAGCCATGCAAGACCAATCAGGTAAGTGTTCTGAAACCCAACTTGAGTGGAAAACCCAAGAGAAGACCGAAATTAGAGTGAAAAAAAAAATGAGAAACTCGAGTGCTATAGCAAGAAACCCGTGAGTGAGGAAAAGTGTGTTATGGCTGAGAGAGAGAGAGAGTGAAAGAAAGGAAAGAAATAAAGAATAAAAATATTTATTTGAGTTTTGGAGATGTAAATAAAGCTATCTTGAGTAAGAAACCATCGCGAGTCATGAATTTTAAAGATGTTTTCGATGCATAGAACTTTATCTGCATTGTTGAAAGCTTTATTTAGTGAAAATTTGAAAATTTGGGAAAGATTATTTGCTAATATTAAAAAGTTTGATGAACTTGTATTTTTAGTATTTGTTGTGATATTGTTTGACCCAGGAGATTGGTTTTGGTTTCAACCAAGGAAGGAGAGGATTCCCAAACAAAGGAAGTCCAAGCTTATGCCGCAAGGAGATAGAAATTTTCAAGTTTTGGAAAGGATCAATGAAAACGCCTACAAGCTTGATTTATCGAGTGAGTATAATATGAGTGCTACATTTAATGTTGCTGATTTGTCTCCTTTTGTTGTAGGCGGTGACTTTGATTTGAGGGCAAATCCTTTTCAAGAGGAGGGGAATAATGCGAATCCACCCGAACCCGCTCAACCGACAATCCACTGGGGTAATGATCCGATACGGATGAAGACCAGACCGATCACTATTGCTCAAGCTAAGAAGTTTAAGGACAATCTTGCTGCCTTTATCTAGGGAGTAATTCATATTCAGAAGGGCTTGTCCATACCCGAAGATCCAAGACCTATCTTGAACATACAACTGGCGGAAGCCGATATGGACCCAGGTAGCGGTTTTGGTGCAATTATGGAGGCCGGGAAGCATGAAATGGTTCCAACGTTTCATGGATTCAATACATATGTCTAAGAGGACATGGAATCAAGTTAAAGCAGCTTCAAAATCGTCCAAGAAGGGGTTGTACGGACAGTTAGTAAATTTGGCTTGTTTTCGTTGTATTTTGTGCTGGCCTTACTATATTGTGCTGAGTTGGCTTTTTCTCTTTCTTCCATGCAAGGGCAACAGGTGGGACTTCATGATCAGCTTATTTGCCACCCTACAAAGCATACTGATGCTGATTTGGAGCCCAAATTGATTAAAAAATGGTCAAAGTCAACTTAGTTATAAAACTAGTATTTTAGTTTCCTAATTTGATTCTACTTTTTGTTTTAGGAAATTACCATTCCTTTTTGGTTTTTATTTATTTATTTGCTGGAGAAATAAGTTTAGAAAAGTTATTATTTTATTATTTTCATTGTAAATTAATTAATTCCTAATTCAAAATAAAGGAATTAATTAATCCAAATTAGATTAGGAAAGGAGTGAGAATTTCGGCCACCATAGGAAACTACTTTGTATGGCCAGTTTTCCCTTCGTTTTTAGGGTATTATTTTTGTGACTTTGTAGCCTATTTAAAGGCTTATTTTTCAATAAGAATTAAGCTTTAATTTTATACAGAAAATTATTTGTGAGATTGAATTCTCTTTGTTCTTTTGAACACCTAAAACACCATTAGTGAATGAGTGTTTTAATTTGACTTAGCAATAGGCCTTCCATCACCTATTGTGGCATCTTCATTATATATCAAGGTTTCTAATCAATGGTTGGTTAGGAGTCAAGTTGACCATTAGAACTTAAACATAATTAAATCTGGGCTAATATAATACAGGCTTCGGAGCATGTCGTCCTAGGTTCGTATCAATTGCCTCAGTCGAACCTCTCTCTCCCATGGAGTTGATTGGTTCTCGAATGATGAGGATATGACGAGGAGCACCTTAAGATGGAGTACAAGCCACTTCAAATCTCTATTGAACCAATAACCAGGGCAAAAGCAAAGAGGTTTAAAGAAGCACTAAATGGTTTAATCTAGGAAGTGTTCACATCTCAAGGAAGTAGGTTCATTATTGAAGATGAATCAAAATTGGTCCATATGATTGGAATGGTGGATGCTAGCATGAAAGAAAGCTTAACGTAAGAAATCCTACAATATGGTGATGTGGCACGTTTTGATGACATGGATGGTGATGTGACATCATATGGTGACATGGCATCCAACTAAGCTTAGTCGACTTTTATGATTAGGAAAACATTAGTTTTTATTTATGTCTTGATTGGATTTTGGCATGTTGCCTATTTACTTTCCTATTTTAGTTTTATTAGGATTTTAATTTACTTTCCTAATTTTGTTAGAGTTGAATTGGTCAAAGAATTAAAGGCCATTCAAATTAGGAAACTAGAAGCTAAATTAGGTTTCCTAAACCTCATCACATTAGGTTTCCTAAACCTAACCACATTAGGTTTCCTAAACCTAACCAAATTAGGTTTCCTAAACCTAATCACATTAGGTTTCCTAAACCTAACCACACTAAGTTTCCTAAACTTATCAGAATTAGGTACTAAATCTAATTTTCGTCCATTATTATTCCATCATTTTTTTTTAGCAAATTTAGGGAAGCTTGTAATTTATTTTGCCTATTTAAAGGGACAAAAATCATGAATTAAAAGCATATTACAATTTTGATTCAAAGTGAGAGTGATTCTCTTGGTTCTCTACGACCTATATTAAACTTTTCAAGTTTTGCTTGTGGAGTTCAAATTCGACTTATCAATAGGTTATTCCGTACCCTATTGTGACGTCTTCACCATACCAAGGTTCTTACCTCACATATAGGTAATGGGTCGAGGTCTTCCATTGATAACTTGTAATTAGACGGTCTAATTCAATTTTTGCTATGGCTTTAGAGGCAGGTCGCTCTAGGTTCGCATCAATTTGGTATCAAAGCAAGTTTCTAATTACAGGTTTGATGTATCTATTTCTTTTCTTTTGTTTCACTATTTTTCTTGGTTTTTTTGGGTGATTTTCAGCATTAGGTTAGAAATTGCATCTTTATTTTCTTTGGTTGCTCTTTACGTTTGGGTTCCTACATTTTTCTTTGCATTTTTTTTTTTGTGTTCTTCATTCATTCCGATCATATCTTATTTTTTTTTTTTTAAAAAAAAAAACAAAAATTTGTTCTTAAATTTTTTCTTGTTTTTGTGGTTTTTGGCATTGAATTATTGAGATTTCAAAAGAAACCAGGTAATGAATTTTTTTTTTTGGGTTGATTTGAGGAGCACAAAAAACAAGCCAAAATCAATACCGAAAATAAGATTTGTTGAATATTCACTAATTCCAATTTGCAAATCTCATTCCAATTTGTTCTTCACATTCTAGTTTCTTTTGTTTCTGCCAAATTTCTTGCTGAGCTTTCATCATTGCCTTTTTCTTGTTATTTTTCATTCAATTTGTCTTTTAGCCTTATTTTCATAACTGTTTGGTAGGTCTATTTGGATTGTTACTTGCTAGTTTGTTTTAATTTGAAATTAGTTTGCAAAGAACCAAATAGAATTACTAGAGTAGTAAAAGGCAAGAGATGTGAGAATCATAGAGGGTAAAAGCCGAACTATAATTAGAGTGCAAACACAATTAAGACCTTGAATTTGAGCGAAACAGATGAGGGAGTGTTGTGATTGTCAAAACTGCTCTAAGGCGAAAAAGGTTAAATTAGCCGCTGTTGAATTCACGGACTATGCTATTGGATGGTGGGACAAAGAGTCACTTTCTAAGAAGCGAGCGGGTCAAAGACGTATAGATACACGGGAGGAGATGAAGGCTCTGATGAGGAAGCATTTCGTACCTAGCCATTACTATAGAATCATTTTTCAAAAACTATAAAGCTTGGGTCAAGGAAAAAGGAGTGTGGAGGACTATTATAAGGATATGGAAATCCTTATGATGAGGACCAATGTTGAGGAGGATAGGGAGGCTACAATGGCACGTTTCTTGGCTGGTTTGAATAGGAAAATAGCAAATCAAGTGGATGATACGAACCTAGAGCGACCTACCTTTAAACCCGTAACAAAGATTGTTAAATAATCAACAATGTTAGCATACGAAGGTACATCAAACACGCCATCAACCCTAAACACTTTTTCATATGGAAAACACTCTTCTATGTCTCTTTCTTCTTTTTCCTCACTCAATTCCAACCTAGACAAGTGATTAGCTACTAGGTTTTCTACTCCTTTTTTATCCAAAATTTCTAAATCAAACTCTTGAAGTTTTGTATCAATTTGGTATCAGAGCTAGTTTCTAATTACAGGTTTGATCTATCCATCTTTATTGTCATTATTTTGTTCTTCGTTTTCTTTTCTTTTATTTTATTTTTTTGTTGTCTCATCCGTTTGATCATTGCGTTCTTCTTTGCGTCTGATCATACCAAATCGAACGGTCATAAACCAAAAAAAAAAAAAAAAAAAAAAGCCGAATTTGTTTTCAACCCTTGAGGACAACAAATTGGTGTATTCTCATTGAATTTTTGTGCGATTGAGGTTTCTTTAGTTTATAAAGCTTGTTCTTTTTGTTGAACACAAAAAAAATAAAATAAAATAAAATAAAATAAAAACTCAGAAACAAAAACCAAAAAAAAAACAAAAAAAAAGACCAAAAAAAAAAATTATTGTTCTTGTATATAGTAGGAGTTTAGAAGAGCATGCAGGGCATTTTAGATTAGTTTTAGATGTGCTTAGGAAACAAAGATAATTTGCAAATATTAAAAAGTGTGATTTTTGTCGAAATGCGCTTATATGTCTAGGACTTGTTGCGATAGTATTTGACCCAAGAGATTGGGTTTGGTTGCACTTAAGAAAGGAGAGGTTTTCGGAGCTACAAAATTCAAAGTTTATGTCACATGGGGATGGTCCTTTTCAAGTTCTGGAGCGGATTAATGACAACACTTACAAATCAGATCTTCCAGGTGAGTATAATGTAAGTGCTACCTTTAATGTCGCTGATTTATCTCTTTTTTGTGCAGTTGATGATTTGAGGACAAATCCTTTTCAAGAGAAGGAGAATGATGAAGACATGACTTGCAGCCCAAGATGGAGTTTAGAGCCACTTCAAATCTCTACGGGACCAATAACTAGGGCAAGAGCAAAGAGGTTTAAAGAAGCACTAAATAGTTTAATCCAAGAGGTTTTCACATCCCAAGGAAGCAAGTTCATTACTGAAGATGAACCAAAATCGGTCCATATGCTTGGAACGGAGGATGCCAACATGAAAGAAAGCTTAATGCATAGAATCCATAAATATGGTGATGTGGCACGATTTGATGACATGGATGGTGATGTGGCATCAAATGGTGACATGGCACTTTTGCCACATGGAGGGTGATATATGCCTACATGGCATTGGTTGAATTTTATAATTAGAACTATTAGTTTTTATTTTATGCCTTGATAGGATTTTGGCACGTTGTCTATTTTATTTTCTCAATTTAGTTTTATTAGCTTTTTAAATTACTTTCCTATTTCTATTAGGAAACTAGGAGATAAATTAGGTTTCCTAAACCTAACCAAATTAGCAAATTTTGGAAAGCTTTGTAATTTATTTTGCCTATTTAAAGGCACACGAGTCATGAATAAAATTCAGATTACAATTTTGATTCAAAGTGAGAGTGATTCTCTTGGTTTTCTAAGAACTATATCGAACTTTTTAGCTTTGCTTGTGGAGTTCAAATTTCGCTTATCAATAGGTCATTTCGCACCCTATTGTGGTGACTTCACCATACTAAGGTTCTTACCTTAAATATAGGTAACAAGTCGAGGTCTTCCATTGATAACTTGTAATTATACGGTCTACTTCAATCTTTCTTACGGGTTTAGAAGCAGGTTGCTCTAGGTTCGTATCACGAGGGTTTTCAAGTTTTAGAATTTTGGGAGATCAATTGGAGAGCTTGGAGGAGGCATAGAGACATGGGCTTGCTTGGAGAAGAAGGCTACGACTTGGAGAGCTTTTGGAAGAGGATTTCTTTAATAGTTCTCATAATCTTCTCTTTTTCTCTTTAATTGTGAACCTTTGATACGAACCTAGAGCGACCTGCCTCTAAACTTGTAACAAATCTTGAATTAGACCATCTAATTACAAGTTATCAATGGAAGACCTCGACCCGTTACCTATATTTAAGGTAAGAACCTTGATATAGTGAAGACGCCACAATAGGGTGCAGAATAACCTATTGACAAATCAAATTTGAACTCCACAAACAAAGTTTGAAAAAGTTCAATATAGTTCTTAGAGAACCAAGAGAATCACTCTCCCTTTGAATCAAAATTGCAATATCCTCTTTATTCATGACTTATGTGCCTTTAAATAGGCAAAATAAATTACAAAGCTTTCTTAAATTTCCTAAAAGTAAAGGTGGAATAATAATGGACGAAAATTAGGTTTAGGAAATGATACGAACCTAGAGCGACCATCCTCTAAACCCATAACAAAGATTGAATTAGATCATTTAATTACAAGTTATCAATGGAAAACCTTGACCCGTTACCTATATTTAAGGTAAGAACCTCGGTATGGTAAAAACGCCACAATAGGGTGCGGAATAATAACCTATTGATAAGTCAAATTTGAACCCCACAAACAAAGCTTGAAAAAGTTCGATATAGTTCTTAGAGAACCAAGAGAATCACTCTCACTTTGAATCAAAATTCCAATCTCCCCTTTATTCATGACTTATGTGCCTTTAAATAGGCAAAATAAATTACAAAGCTTTTCTAAATTTGCTAAAAGTAAAGGTGGAATAATAATGGACGAAAATTAGGTTTAGGAAACCTAATTTGGTTAGATTTTGGAAACCTAATGTGGTTAGGTTTAGGAAACCTAATTTAGCTCCTAGTTTCCTAATTTGAATGGCCTTTAATTCTTTGACCACTTCAACTCTAATAAAATTAGGAAAGTAATTTAAAAACTTAATAAAAAACTAAATTAGGAAAGTAAATAGGCAACATGCCAAAATCCAATCAAAACATAAATAAAAATTAATATTTTCCAAATTATAAGATTTGGCCAAGCTTAGTTGGATGCCATGTCACCATATGATGCCACATCACCATGTTGTAGAAGTCTATTCATTAAACTCTCTTTCACGTTGGCATCCACCATCCCAATCATATGGACCAATTTTAGTTCATCTTCACTAATGAACTTGCTTCCTTAGGTTGAAAACACCTCTTGGATTAAACCATTTAGTACCTCTTTCAATCTCTTTGCTCATGCTCGGGTTATGGGTCCTGTAGACATTTGAAGTGGATATGGGCTCCATCTTGAAGGGCTCTTGGTTATGTCCTCATCAGCCTTGTTATTTTTAATAATTATGGATGTTGAATTTATTTTTTCCATGAACTAATTTTCATAGCTAAGGCTACCATGTTGCCTTAACTGTGAAGGGCTAATTATTTTAATAATTGTTGAGTTTTTTTTAATTAGTAATATGTTTTGTTAATAAATCATTGGTATACTTAGTGCTTTCATACGCCAGAAGGAATAAATGATTTTAATAATATTTGAGCATGGAAAAGGATAATATTATGGATCTACGATGATTTACATGAATGCATAATTGATTGGAAAATAGTTATATTTCATGCCATATTATTTGCTTAATCTATGCTTAATGAATTTGCGTAATTTAATTTACAGACTGAAAGAAATAAGTTAGGTCATGTAAATATTATCATTTGTAATTGGAAACTGCTTTTGATTAATTTTATGATTAATTGTGGTTGACAAAATTACTAGTTAATTAAATTCACATATTTAAGTAATTAAATTGAAATATTTAGTGGTGAAATCAAATGCCCTAGCATTCATAATTATTAAATTCACTCTCTTACTTGAAATTGATCTAATTTAATTTTATTGTTTTTGTTTAATTTAGTTTATTAAATTTTCAATTGCCCATAGTGCTCTTTGAAGTTCTCCCACCATGGCTTGAATATACCAACTTCGGATCAGCCACACCTGGAGTTTCATCCATGCTTTCTTTGCTTTTGTCTTGTGACATGATTTTTTTGCAAAATGTGTTAGTAAAAAAGGAAGGCCTCACAACACTCCCTCATGTGTCTCGCTCAAATTCAAGGTCACTTGTGTTTGTACCCAAGTTATAGTTTAGTTTTTACCGTGTACAATTCTCACCTTTCTTGCCTTTTACCACTCTAGTAATTCTATTTGGTTCTTTGTAAACTAATTTCAAACTAACAAACTAGCAAGTAACAATCCAAATAGACCTACCAAAGAGTTATGAAAATAAGGCTAAAAAGACAAATAGAATGAAAAGTAACAAGAAAAAGGCAACGATGAAAGCTCATCAAGAAATTTAGCAAGAACAAAAGAAACTAGAATGTGAGGACCAAGTTGGAATGAGATTTGTAAAATGGAATTAGTGAATATTCAACAAACCTTATCTTTAGTATTGATGTTGGCTTGTTTTTGGTGCTCCTCAAATCAAGTATCAATGAGAATAGACCAATTCATTGTCCTCAAGCGTTGAAAACAAATTCGGCTTTTTTTTTTTTTTTTTCTTTTTATGACCGTTTGGTTTGGTATGATCAGATGAGTGAACAATGAAGAAGAATAAACAAAAGAAAAGATGCAAAGAAGAACGCAATGACCAAACGGATGAGACAAAAAAAGATAAATAAAAAAAAATACGAAGAACAAAGAACAAAATAATGATAATAAAGATAGATAGATCAAACCTGTAATTAGAAACTAGCTCTGATACCAAATTGATACGAACCTAGAGCAACCTGCCTCTAAACTAGCTTAGTTGGACGCCACGTCACCATATGATGCCACATCACCATGTTGTAGAAGTCCATGCGTTAAATTCTCTTTCACGTTGGCATCCACCATCTCAATCATATGGACCAATTTTAGTTCATCTTCACTAATGAACTTGCTTCCTTGGATTGAAAACACCTCCTAGATTAAACCATTTAGTGCCTCTTTCAATCTCTTTGCTCGTGCTCAGGTTATGGAACCTGTAGACATTTGAAGTGGATCTGGGCTCCATCTTGAAGGGCTCTTGGTCATGTCATCATATCCCATCTAGAAATTGAGATATTTTATGCTTCAAATATTAGGGTAGAGGACACATTGCAAGCTAATGTCTTAATAGAAGAATCATGGTATGAGGTTATTAAGTCTAATGATGAAAAAGATGAGTTAGATAATGAGTCAATTCCATCATTAGAGACATTAATGAAGATGAAAAGAAGTCTCAATGCAAGTACCCGATGACAGTAGATTTAGGTTTACTTACGAGAAAAGCTCCAACAGTCTATAAAAATGAAGATTAAGTACAGCAAGAGAACATCTTCCATACTAATCAAAGATAAGGTATGTAGTATGGTAATTGATGGAGAAGTTTTGCTAATGTAGCTAGTACTATTATGGAGAAGTTTTGCTAACGTAGCTAGTACTATTATGGCTAAATGATAGTGGGGAAGTTAGAGTTAATAAACAAGTAAAGATAAAATTTTACATTGATGGTTATGAGGATGAAGTGCTTTGTGATGTTGTACCTATGCATGCGGGAGATATATTGTTAGGTTGACCCTTGTAAATGTGATAAGGTTGTGCTGATGCCATTAACACTTGAAAAAGGGTTTTAAATACCAACTAAAGGTGTAACAAAAGTGAGATGCTGAGCAACAAGAAAAGGCCAAATCAACCATTTACAAGCTAAGAGAAATCACATGACCTCTATAGGTAATTTTCACCATGTGGCCAAACCACATTCCAAAGGTAAGTTAGGTAAGTCCACGAGTGAGGTAAAAAAAAGAAAAGAAAAAAAAACAAAAAAGAAAAGAGGGGTTTTATGTAAGCAAACAAGTGAGATCGAGAGAGCTTTCTTATGTAAAAAGCCTATGTTTGTAATGATGTATAACGAAGCTTATTCGAATCATCTAGCTAACCCTGATAATTATGTACTTCCTATTTTTGTAGCTTCTCTTTGTAGGAATTTGATGATATCTTTCCCCAATAGATATCAAGTGGACTTCCACTGATTAGAGGGATTGAGCATCAAATTGACTTTGTTCTATATGCAGCAATTCTTAATCGACCAGCATATAGAAGTAATCCTAATGATGAGGATCATCATGAGAACACTTAAAGATGGAATTTTGAGCCATTGGAGTTGCCAACTAGACCAATTACTAGAGCTCATGCAAAGAGGTTTAAAGAAGCATTGAATAGTTTCATCCAAGAGGTGCTTATCAATCAAAAATGCAAGAATTGCTAAGGAAGAATCAAAATTGGCAACAATATTAAGCACTGAAGGCTATGGATATGAAGGCATGAAAGAGAACAATGTTAGGGGCAATTTGGTTATTTCACAAGAGCATGATGACTGGCATTTTGATGACATGGCATCCTTGGACACATGGCATCACCAATTACTTGTTTTTCAAGTTTTACAATTTCAATCTTTTTATTTTAGGAAACCTTTAATTTTTATTATGTTTTTAATTACTTATGGTTGGAAAGTTAACTAGTTTCCTAATCTTTAGTTGTCATGTTATTAGTCACTTCCTAAACTATAAAACAGTTGACTAGACAAATTTAAAATAGGAAATAAGTTAGGATTTTTGAGTTTAGGAAGGTATTTTAGACAAATTTCTTATTATTTTTGCATGTATTTTTGCCTATAAAAGGGCTTCAATTTCATTAATATAATAACATTTGATCTTTAGCGAAATTTAATACTTATGAGAGTTAAATTCTTTTGATTCTCCAAAAACTATCCTTTAAACTTTTCTAACTTGAGAATTAAAGTTCAATCCTTGACTTATCAATAGAGTATTTCTGCAACCCTTTTGTAGTGTCATTCATTCCAAAAGAACCTAAATCCATTATGATCGAGTATTAGTTTGCACAAATCTAGGTTGGATTGCTTAGGCTCGTATCAATTTGGTATTAAAACAAGGTTTCTAATTTTAAGGTTTGATTATCTTTTATTTTTAATGCCTATGTTTTTGCTGCAATATAGCTTTAGGTTAGATTGCACTCTAGCATATTTTTGTTAGTTTTTCATTATCATCAACATCCAAAAAAATAAATAAATAACATAATAAAATTTAAAAAAATCGAAAAAAATCTTCTTGCATTAGATTTTGTTTAAGTTCGAATCTTATTCAGGTTTTCCTGCGTATGAAGCTTTGTTTGGGTCTAAAATATTTTGCTGTCCTTGCTTCCAAGTCTTTAATTTTAGTTGAAATTGTATCAATTGTTCTCTTTGAAGAATTTTGTTTTGTGTGATTTTTTCTTGCTAAATTTTAGTCATTAATTTAGCAGTATTATCATATTATCTTGATAAAAAAAAATTGCATCAGATTGCGTCCTTACCGAAATACATTGGTGTAGTTTGTGAGTTGTGTTGAATTACTTAGATTGAAATAGATATTTTGTGATATAGTTGCTGTTGAACTACTAGATATTTGGTGGTATTGTTGCTGTTGAATTACTTGATATTTGGTGATATTTTGTGATTTGTTAAAAAAAAAAAGTTAAAAAAAATGTGAAAGTCAAAGTTTATTGAGAAGATTATTGAGATCTTGTTGCTGATTTTAGTTAAGATATATTTATATATATACATATATATATATATATATATACTGCAAATTGAGTGATTTAGGTTTCACCAGGAAAAGGAGCACTAAACCTTGTGATTCAAAAAAACAATTAAGGAAAAGGAGCACTAAACCTTTGGTTTAATTGACTCTTTGTCATCTTGTTATTTCTAGATTTATTATTGTGGTCAATTTGTTTCAATTTTTGATGTGTAAAATCAACTCGCAAGTGCACGAATCGTTTTCAAGTAATAAAGTGGAAAAATAGGGTTGTCGTACCCAAGGGATTAAGAATTAAATACCAAAGATAATTAGGTTTTGGTAATATTTGAACTAAAATTTAAGATGGCAATTGAAAACTAAATAAACTAAATTAAACAAAAGCAATCAATTAAAATTAGATCAATTTCAAGTAAGAGAGAGAATAATTATGAATACTAGGGCATTTGATTTCACCACTAACTATTCCAATTTAATTACTTAGATATGTAAATTTAATTAACTAGTAATTTTGTTAACCACACTTAATCACAAAATTAATCAAAAGTAGTTTCCACTCACAATTGATAATATTCACATAACCTAATTTATTCCTTCCGGCCTATAAATTAAATCATGCAAATTCATCAAGCATAGATTAAGCAAATAATATGGCATGAGACATAACTATTTTCCAATCAATTATGCATTCATGTAAATCATTGGAGATCCATAATATTATCCTTTTCCAAGCTCAAATATTATTAAAATCATTCATTCCTTCCGGCCTATGAAAGCATTAAGTATACCAATGATTTATTAACAAAACTTATTACTAATTAAATAAAACTTAACATATATTAAAATAATTAAACCTTCATAGTTAGGGCTACATCATAGCCCTAGCTATGAAAATTAGTTCATGGTAAAAATAATTTCAACATCCATAATTATTAAAAATAATAAGATTCACAATTAAAGAGAAAGGAAAAGAGAATAAAAACTATTGAAGAAATTCTCCTCCAAGAGCTCTCAAAGTCGTAGCCTTCTTCTCCAAGCAAGCCCACGTCTCTCTGCCTCCTCCAAGCTCTCCAATTGATCTTCTAAAACTTTAAAACACTTTAAAACCCTAGAACCCTTAAGAGAATCTTAGAAACTCCCAAAATTTGGTTTGTTTCTATTTAAGCCTCCTAAAAGCTCTTAAATAACTCTCTAAACTTGTATATCTTCCTTCAATGTGGTGGGGGCTATATATATAGGACCTTGGAAATCTTTTTCTCTCTTTATTTTCAATGTGGGAGTCTTGGAAGATACCTTTTTTAGGCCATGAAGAGGGTTGGACGAATTTCATGTGTGAAAAGGAAACTGTATATTACTTGCTCTCTACTACTTTCCTTTTATCTAATTCCTCCTAAAAAAATAGTTAATTAGTCTAATTTACCCTTAATGAAGCATGTGACATGACATGTGCCTCATTAATGATAAATTAACCAATTATTGCCACTTGTTTTTATCTTGGCCCTCAAATTGCCTTGATTCCCTCTTTTGATCAATGGTGGAGATTTAACTAGAATATTATTTTTTATAAATTCCAAACTTTAAATGATGATAACTCTTTGCTCGCACCTCGAAATCCAAAAATAACGAGACATTTGAAATCCTCAGATCTTGATGATTCATATGACATCCACTTCTATCATGAAATTCCCGATAGAATCTTTATGGAATCTTCAAGGTATCTTTTTGAAATCTTTTTAATGCTTAATTCGTTCGAGCTCAAATCTTGCTTCCCACCATAATTCGACCCAAAGAATCCATTTTTATGGTTGTTTTCTTAAAATTCTTCCTCTTTTACCTAAATTAAGAAAAATACATAATTAAGTATCTTTCCATAACAAATTAACACAAACTAACAAATATTAAGCTATAAATATGGCATAAAATCATCAATATTTTAGACCTAACAAATACCCCCAAACTTAAGATTTGCTAGTCCCTAGCAAAGAAAAAGAATAAGAAAATGAAATGTTATTTAAAGAACATAAGATACTTTAATAAGGTGCCTCAAAGATTGTATAACATATGATTTTTCAAATGGTTTCAAAGTAATTATGTAACTTAATACCTTATATTCTATCCAACATATATGATACTTCCAATGTGTGTGTGTGGAAATCAATTTATACACTTAATTATCATATGCTTGAATAAATTTACAAGAATTAGAGATTGATATTAACGTATGAACTACCATATGCTTGACTTAATTATCACTCTCCACTAATGTAGGTTAATGCACCACCTTAAATCATTAGGACTTCATGGTTTCTATTGTTAAGGCTAATGGATAAGGCTAAAGAAAGAAAAGGATAGGATATAGTAAATCAAAGAAAGAAAGCTAAAATTAAATATCAATGAATAAATCACTTGTAAAATTTGTTTCTTTATTAGAACTTCTTTTCTTATTTTAACTTCAATTTCAATATCCTTTATCTCCTTTTTATTGTGCATACATTCTTCAAATCACACATATTCTTTCTTTATTTCTCTTTTTTTTTTTTTTTCTTTCTTTCTTTCTTTTCCACTAAACCCCCAAAATTATTTTTCTTCTTATTGCACATTCAAACCTCCAATTTACACAAAAATGCATACTAGAGCCAAATTCACCAAATACTTAACCTCCAAACTTTATTTTTTCCTTTTTCTCATTTTTATTTACAAGAATTAGAGATTGATAATAACGTATGAACTACCATATGCTTGACTTAATTATCACTCTCCACTAATGTAGGTTAATGCACCACCTTAAATCATTAGGACTTCATGGTTTCTATTGTTAAGGCTAATGGATAAGGCTAAAGAAAGAAAAGGATAGGATATAGTAAATCAAAGAAAGAAAGCTAAAATTAAATATCAATGAATAAATCATTTGTAAAATTTGTTTCTTTATTAGAACTTCTTTTCTTATTTTAACTTCAATTTCAATATCCTTTATCTCCTTTTTATTGTGCATACATTCTTCAAATCACACATATTCTTTCTTTATTTCTCTTTTTTTTTTTTTTTCTTTCTTTCTTTCTTTTCCACTACACCCCCAAAATTATTTTTCTTCTTATTGCACATTCAAACCTCCAATTTACACAAAAATGCATACTAGAGCCAAATTCACCAAATACTTAACCTCCAAACTTTATTTTTTCCTTTTTCTCATTTTTATTTACAAGAATTAGAGATTGATAATAACGTATGAACTACCATATGCTTGACTTAATTATCACTCTCCACTAATGTAGGTTAATGCACCACCTTAAATCATTAGGACTTCATGGTTTCTATTGTTAAGGCTAATGGATAAGGCTAAAGAAAGAAAAGGATAGGATATAGTAAATCAAAGAAAGAAAGCTAAAATTAAATATCAATGAATAAATCACTTGTAAAATTTGTTTCTTTATTAGAACTTCTTTTCTTATTTTAACTTCAATTTCAATATCCTTTATCTCCTTTTTATTGTGCATACATTCTTCAAATCACACATATTCTTTCTTTATTTCTCTTTTTTTTTTTTTTTTTCTTTCTTTCTTTCTTTTCCACTAAACCCCCAAAATTATTTTTCTTCTTATTGCACATTCAAACCTCCAATTTACACAAAAATGCATACTAGAGCCAAATTCACCAAATACTTAACCTCCAAACTTTATTTTTTCCTTTTTCTCATTTTTATTTACAAGAATTAGAGATTGATAATAACGTATGAACTACCATATGCTTGACTTAATTATCACTCTCCACTAATGTAGGTTAATGCACCACCTTAAATCATTAGGA
This sequence comes from Ziziphus jujuba, assembly GCF_031755915.1. Taxonomy (NCBI): domain Eukaryota; kingdom Viridiplantae; phylum Streptophyta; class Magnoliopsida; order Rosales; family Rhamnaceae; genus Ziziphus; species Ziziphus jujuba. The sequence goes on from NC_083379.1 coordinate 26,833,811, forward strand.
CTTCATGGTTTCTATTGTTAAGGCTAATGGATAAGGCTAAAGAAAGAAAAGGATAGGATATAGTAAATCAAAGAAAGAAAGCTAAAATTAAATATCAATGAATAAATCATTTGTAAAATTTGTTTCTTTATTAGAACTTCTTTTCTTATTTTAACTTCAATTTCAATATCCTTTATCTCCTTTTTATTGTGCATACATTCTTCAAATCACACATATTCTTTCTTTATTTCTCTTTTTTTTTTTTTTCTTTCTTTCTTTCTTTTCCACTAAACCCCCAAAATTATTTTTCTTCTTATTGCACATTCAAACCTCCAATTTACACAAAAATGCATACTAGAGCCAAATTCACCAAATACTTAACCTCCAAACTTTATTTTTTCCTTTTTCTCATTTTTATTTACAAGAATTAGAGATTGATAATAACGTATGAACTACCATATGCTTGACTTAATTATCACTCTCCACTAATGTAGGTTAATGCACCACCTTAAATCATTAGGACTTCATGGTTTCTATTGTTAAGGCTAATGGATAAGGCTAAAGAAAGAAAAGGATAGGATATAGTAAATCAAAGAAAGAAAGCTAAAATTAAATATCAATGAATAAATCACTTGTAAAATTTGTTTCTTTATTAGAACTTCTTTTCTTATTTTAACTTCAATTTCAATATCCTTTATCTCCTTTTTATTGTGCATACATTCTTCAAATCACACATATTCTTTCTTTATTTCTCTTTTTTTTTTTTTTTTCTTTCTTTCTTTCTTTTCCACTAAACCCCCAAAATTATTTTTCTTCTTATTGCACATTCAAACCTCCAATTTACACAAAAATGCATACTAGAGCCAAATTCACCAAATACTTAACCTCCAAACTTTATTTTTTCCTTTTTCTCATTTTTATTTACAAGAATTAGAGATTGATAATAACGTATGAACTACCATATGCTTGACTTAATTATCACTCTCCACTAATGTAGGTTAATGCACCACCTTAAATCATTAGGACTTCATGGTTTCTATTGTTAAGGCTAATGGATAAGGCTAAAGAAAGAAAAGGATAGGATATAGTAAATCAAAGAAAGAAAGCTAAAATTAAATATCAATGAATAAATCACTTGTAAAATTTGTTTCTTTATTAGAACTTCTTTTCTTATTTTAACTTCAATTTCAATATCCTTTATCTCCTTTTTATTGTGCATACATTCTTCAAATCACACATATTCTTTCTTTATTTCTCTTTTTTTTTTTTTTTTCTTTCTTTCTTTCTTGTCCACTAAACCCCCAAAATTATTTTTCTTCTTATTGCACATTCAAACCTCCAATTTACACAAAAATGCATACTAGAGCCAAATTCACCAAATACTTAACCTCCAAACTTTATTTTTTCCTTTTTCTCATTTTTATTTACAAGAATTAGAGATTGATAATAACGTATGAACTACCATATGCTTGACTTAATTATCACTCTCCACTAATGTAGGTTAATGCACCACCTTAAATCATTAGGACTTCATGGTTTCTATTGTTAAGGCTAATGGATAAGGCTAAAGAAAGAAAAGGATAGGATATAGTAAATCAAAGAAAGAAAGCTAAAATTAAATATCAATGAATAAATCATTTGTAAAATTTGTTTCTTTATTAGAACTTCTTTTCTTATTTTAACTTCAATTTCAATATCCTTTATCTCCTTTTTATTGTGCATACATTCTTCAAATCACACATATTCTTTCTTTATTTCTCTTTTTTTTTTTTTTTCTTTCTTTCTTTCTTTTCCACTACACCCCCAAAATTATTTTTCTTCTTATTGCACATTCAAACCTCCAATTTACACAAAAATGCATACTAGAGCCAAATTCACCAAATACTTAACCTCCAAACTTTATTTTTTCCTTTTTCTCATTTTTATTTACAAGAATTAGAGATTGATAATAACGTATGAACTACCATATGCTTGACTTAATTATCACTCTCCACTAATGTAGGTTAATGCACCACCTTAAATCATTAGGACTTCATGGTTTCTATTGTTAAGGCTAATGGATAAGGCTAAAGAAAGAAAAGGATAGGATATAGTAAATCAAAGAAAGAAAGCTAAAATTAAATATCAATGAATAAATCACTTGTAAAATTTGTTTCTTTATTAGAACTTCTTTTCTTATTTTAACTTCAATTTCAATATCCTTTATCTCCTTTTTATTGTGCATACATTCTTCAAATCACACATATTCTTTCTTTATTTCTCTTTTTTTTTTTTTTTTTCTTTCTTTCTTTCTTTTCCACTAAACCCCCAAAATTATTTTTCTTCTTATTGCACATTCAAACCTCCAATTTACACAAAAATGCATACTAGAGCCAAATTCACCAAATACTTAACCTCCAAACTTTATTTTTTCCTTTTTCTCATTTTTATTTACAAGAATTAGAGATTGATAATAACGTATGAACTACCATATGCTTGACTTAATTATCACTCTCCACTAATGTAGGTTAATGCACCACCTTAAATCATTAGGACTTCATGGTTTCTATTGTTAAGGCTAATGGATAAGGCTAAAGAAAGAAAAGGATAGGATATAGTAAATCAAAGAAAGAAAGCTAAAATTAAATATCAATGAATAAATCATTTGTAAAATTTGTTTCTTTATTAGAACTTCTTTTCTTATTTTAACTTCAATTTCAATATCCTTTATCTCCTTTTTATTGTGCATACATTCTTCAAATCACACATATTCTTTCTTTATTTCTCTTTTTTTTTTTTTTCTTTCTTTCTTTCTTTTCCACTAAACCCCCAAAATTATTTTTCTTCTTATTGCACATTCAAACCTCCAATTTACACAAAAATGCATACTAGAGCCAAATTCACCAAATACTTAACCTCCAAACTTTATTTTTTCCTTTTTCTCATTTTTATTTACAAGAATTAGAGATTGATAATAACGTATGAACTACCATATGCTTGACTTAATTATCACTCTCCACTAATGTAGGTTAATGCACCACCTTAAATCATTAGGACTTCATGGTTTCTATTGTTAAGGCTAATGGATAAGGCTAAAGAAAGAAAAGGATAGGATATAGTAAATCAAAGAAAGAAAGCTAAAATTAAATATCAATGAATAAATCACTTGTAAAATTTGTTTCTTTATTAGAACTTCTTTTCTTATTTTAACTTCAATTTCAATATCCTTTATCTCCTTTTTATTGTGCATACATTCTTCAAATCACACATATTCTTTCTTTATTTCTCTTTTTTTTTTTTTTTTCTTTCTTTCTTTCTTTTCCACTAAACCCCCAAAATTATTTTTCTTCTTATTGCACATTCAAACCTCCAATTTACACAAAAATGCATACTAGAGCCAAATTCACCAAATACTTAACCTCCAAACTTTATTTTTTCCTTTTTCTCATTTTTATTTACAAGAATTAGAGATTGATAATAACGTATGAACTACCATATGCTTGACTTAATTATCACTCTCCACTAATGTAGGTTAATGCACCACCTTAAATCATTAGGACTTCATGGTTTCTATTGTTAAGGCTAATGGATAAGGCTAAAGAAAGAAAAGGATAGGATATAGTAAATCAAAGAAAGAAAGCTAAAATTAAATATCAATGAATAAATCACTTGTAAAATTTGTTTCTTTATTAGAACTTCTTTTCTTATTTTAACTTCAATTTCAATATCCTTTATCTCCTTTTTATTGTGCATACATTCTTCAAATCACACATATTCTTTCTTTATTTCTCTTTTTTTTTTTTTTTTCTTTCTTTCTTTCTTGTCCACTAAACCCCCAAAATTATTTTTCTTCTTATTGCACATTCAAACCTCCAATTTACACAAAAATGCATACTAGAGCCAAATTCACCAAATACTTAACCTCCAAACTTTATTTTTTCCTTTTTCTCATTTTTATTTACAAGAATTAGAGATTGATAATAACGTATGAACTACCATATGCTTGACTTAATTATCACTCTCCACTAATGTAGGTTAATGCACCACCTTAAATCATTAGGACTTCATGGTTTCTATTGTTAAGGCTAATGGATAAGGCTAAAGAAAGAAAAGGATAGGATATAGTAAATCAAAGAAAGAAAGCTAAAATTAAATATCAATGAATAAATCATTTGTAAAATTTGTTTCTTTATTAGAACTTCTTTTCTTATTTTAACTTCAATTTCAATATCCTTTATCTCCTTTTTATTGTGCATACATTCTTCAAATCACACATATTCTTTCTTTATTTCTCTTTTTTTTTTTTTTTTCTTTCTTTCTTTCTTTTCCACTAAACCCCCAAAATTATTTTTCTTCTTATTGCACATTCAAACCTCCAATTTACACAAAAATGCATACTAGAGCCAAATTCACCAAATACTTAACCTCCAAACTTTATTTTTTCCTTTTTCTCATTTTTATTTACAAGAATTAGAGATTGATAATAACGTATGAACTACCATATGCTTGACTTAATTATCACTCTCCACTAATGTAGGTTAATGCACCACCTTAAATCATTAGGACTTCATGGTTTCTATTGTTAAGGCTAATGGATAAGGCTAAAGAAAGAAAAGGATAGGATATAGTAGATCAAAGAAAGAAAGCTAAAATTAAATATCAATGAATAAATCACTTGTAAAATTTGTTTCTTTATTAGAACTTCTTTTCTTATTTTAACTTCAATTTCAATATCCTTTATCTCCTTTTTATTGTGCATACATTCTTCAAATCACACATATTCTTTCTTTATTTCTCTTTTTTTTTTTTTTTTCTTTCTTTCTTTCTTTTCCACTAAACCCCCAAAATTATTTTTCTTCTTATTGCACATTCAAACCTCCAATTTACACAAAAATGCATACTAGAGCCAAATTCACCAAATACTTAACCTCCAAACTTTATTTTTTCCTTTTTCTCATTTTTTTCTTTTTCAACACTCAAACAAGCTCACAAGCGTATATTCATATCAATTCAATTAAAGCTCTCTTTGTAGTATGTTCAAGGTAGGAAAAAAGAAATTTAAGGCTCAAAAAGGGTAAGTAAATGTGCTTTAATGAAGAAAAGGCTCTAATACATCTTTATGCATCCTAAAGGCTCAAATAAGGTACTAGTGGAAGATAATGTATTAGGTTGGCTTGAAAGGCTCAAACTTAAACAAAGATGGCCTAAATCATGTTCTTAGTAATGCATTCACCTAGGATTTCGCCTCAAGCAATAATCAAGCAAGTTCTAGAGTTCAATTAATAATAAAGTACTCTAATTCATGCAAAGCTTCTTCAAAACACAATCTAAATTATGCATTATTGATTATGTGCTCAAAATTTATTGAAAGTAACAATATGTGAATATAAATTCAAGCATTTAAGCATACACAAAAACAAATCCACCATCTAAAAACCAATTTATTTTCAATCATAGTCTTATCATTGGCTCATTAAAGTACTTAAGAAAACACCACAAAAACAATTTTTTTTTTTTTAATAATGAAGGAAAATAAAAACTAAAACTAACATTTTTGAAAACTTATAAAAACACTTAAATGGACAAGATTTAAAAGATGCAAAGCATGCTTTTCACCCCCAAACTTAAAATGAACAATGTCCTCATTGTGAAAAACATAAAATAAAGCAAAAGTAAACAAAAGGCAAAGAATACTCCCCTTTGAAGACATGGAATGTTCCTCGTAATGTGAAAACTTAGGAAAAACCTACATGTTGCATTTGCCCTACACACCTTGCGGCAAAAAAGAAGGGAATGTACCCATACAATTTGATGTACTCCAATGCATATTCAAGGTGGTTATACTTCAAAAACCTAACTTTAGACTTGAAATTCTCAACATTCGTCTTTTGCTCTTTTACACCTAAACATCTTAAAACCTTGCAAAAACTCAAACAAAACACATCAAAACAACCTAAAAACAAGAAAACAACTAGAAACAACTAAAATAAATAGATAAATATAAGGTAAAGAAAGAAACTTGGGTTGCCTCCCAAGAGCGCTTGTTTAAAGTCATTAGCTTGACTTCATCCTTTTAATGTTTAACCTGGATTAAATATATAAATGATGTCATCCTCATAATATTGTCCAAGCTTATGATATGGAAATTGTGCATGATGATAATCTTGTGGCCTTAGCAAACTTTTAACTGCTTGTCCTATATAAGTCTCAATTTGAACTAAAAGCATGAATTGAACTTTCTTTTCGGTAGATTGGATTCTTTTAGGTCCAAAAATGCTTTGTTTGTCTCCTTTTGGGATGCATTCAACCTCAATTGCATTTTTGGAGCATGGATTTACATCTTGGGCTCTTGAAAATTCAATATTTGGCTTGAAAAGTTGAGATTTAGCCTCTGTTGGTAAGCAATCTTCTTGAAGTGCGGCCATAGCTTTATATTCATCAGATTTGGCCAAATTTTGGCTTGATTGATTCCTTGACTTATCCTCTTCATGATCCTTAAGCCCTTTTTGCAATGAATTTGAAGGAAAATTAGAAAATTCCCATGAACTAGTGATAGTGCGTTGGGAAACTTCTTTTGGTGGGCAATCGTGGTCACGTGTGTGTACCTCATTAAAATTATCCAAAATTGAAGATTCTTGTTGCATTTCACTCCTTATAGACACCTCTTCATGTTCCTCAAATTTTTCATCATTATGTAGCTCTTGAAAGGATTCAAATTCATCAACTTGCTTATTACAAGTAATCTCCATGTTAGTTTCCAAGTCTTTTTGAAATCCTTGTGAAAAAGTTGTCGTTGGTTGCTCCAATTGAACTTGAAAGTTTGTACTTGGAGAATATTGATTTTGCAACTTGCCAATCGCATCATAACATTTAGAAAATGTTTCCCTATGCCTTTCCATACACTCAATCAAAGATGTGCTCACTTGATAACTTGAAAGATCTGAATTGTCATACCTTGAATAACTTTGTCGATCACTCCATCCATAATTATATGTGTTGGGAAAGTCTTCAAATGGCTCCTCCGGAGCAAAAGGATTTCCCACTTGACAATGTTCACTTAAATGATTGCCTCCACACCATTGACATGTTATAGCTTGAATCCCAAAATTTGCAACTTGATTATATTGTCTTGATAAGTCTTCAATTGAGTCTTCTAGAGCAGAAGGATTCCCCACTTGACAATTTTCACTTGAGTGATTTACTCCACACCATTCACAAGGTATAGCTTGAACTCTAAAATTTGCAACGAGTTTAGACATCATAGCAAGATTCTTTTGTAACTCGATAAAATTTTCACTTGGAGAACTAGTTGGCACCCCATAATCCCAATAAGGTTGATGACCATAAGCTTGATATTCCATGATTTTCCTAAAAAGAAAACACTAACAAAACAAAGGTTCAAATTAATTCCAAGTTTATAAAGCAAACAATTAAAATTAAACCCTAATATACAAACTAAAATTGAAAATAACAAAGATAAACAAAAGTTGAAAATAAGAAAAACCCCTAAGTATGCATAACTTTTAACCTAGACAACAATAAATTAAGAAATAAATATAAAAATTTAAAATAAGAAAACAATGTTCAAAGTACTACTAAACCCAATCCGAATTAATATTAATGCCTTAATCCCCGGCAACGGCGCCAAAAACTTGATGTGTAAAATCAACTCGCAAGTGCACGAATCGTTTTCGAGTAATAAAGTGGAAAAATAGGGTTGTCGTACCCAAGGGATTAAGAATTAAATACCAAAGATAATTAGGTTTTGGTAATATTTGAACTAAAATTTAAGATGGCAATTGAAAACTAAATAAACTAAATTAAACAAAAGCAATCAATTAAAATTAGATCAATTTCAAGTAAGAGAGAGAATAATTATGAATACTAGGGCATTTGATTTCACCACTAACTATTCCAATTTAATTACTTAGATATGTAAATTTAATTAACTAGTAATTTTGTTAACCACACTTAATCACAAAATTAATCAAAAGTAGTTTCCACTCACAATTGATAATATTCACATAACCTAATTTATTCCTTCCGGCCTATAAATTAAATCATGCAAATTCATCAAGCATAGATTAAGCAAATAATATGGCATGAGACATAACTATTTTCCAATCAATTATGCATTCATGTAAATCATTGGAGATCCATAATATTATCCTTTTCCAAGCTCAAATATTATTAAAATCATTCATTCCTTCCGGCCTATGAAAGCATTAAGTATACCAATGATTTATTAACAAAACTTATTACTAATTAAATAAAACTTAACATATATTAAAATAATTAAACCTTCATAGTTAGGGCTACATCATAGCCCTAGCTATGAAAATTAGTTCATGGTAAAAATAATTTCAACATCCATAACTATTAAAAATAATAAGATTCACAATTAAAGAGAAAGGAAAAGAGAATAAAAACTATTGAAGAAATTCTCCTCCAAGAGCTCTCAAAGTCGTAGCCTTCTTCTCCAAGCAAGCCCACGTCTCTCTGCCTCCTCCAAGCTCTCCAATTGATCTTCTAAAACTTTAAAACACTTTAAAACCCTAGAACCCTTAAGAGAATCTTAGAAACTCCCAAAATTTGGTTTGTTTCTATTTAAGCCTCCTAAAAGCTCTTAAATAACTCTCTAAACTTGTATATCTTCCTTCAATGTGGTGGGGGCTATATATATAGGACCTTGGAAATCTTTTTCTCTCTTTATTTTCAATGTGGGAGTCTTGGAAGATACCTTTTTTAGGCCATGAAGAGGGTTGGACGAATTTCATGTGTGAAAAGGAAACTGTATATTACTTGCTCTCTACTACTTTCCTTTTATCTAATTCCTCCTAAAAAAATAGTTAATTAGTCTAATTTACCCTTAATGAAGCATGTGACATGACATGTGCCTCATTAATGATAAATTAACCAATTATTGCCACTTGTTTTTATCTTGGCCCTCAAATTGCCTTGATTCCCTCTTTTGATCAATGGTGGAGATTTAACTAGAATATTATTTTTTATAAATTCCAAACTTTAAATGATGATAACTCTTTGCTCGCACCTCGAAATCCAAAAATAACGAGACATTTGAAATCCTCAGATCTTGATGATTCATATGACATCCACTTCTATCATGAAATTCCCGATAGAATCTTTATGGAATCTTCAAGGTATCTTTTTGAAATCTTTTTAATGCTTAATTCGTTCGAGCTCAAATCTTGCTTCCCACCATAATTCGACCCAAAGAATCCATTTTTATGGTTGTTTTCTTAAAATTCTTCCTCTTTTACCTAAATTAAGAAAAATACATAATTAAGTATCTTTCCATAACAAATTAACACAAACTAACAAATATTAAGCTATAAATATGGCATAAAATCATCAATATTTTTCATTGTCTAAAACTAGTTGTTCTATTATTCGTTTTTGCTTGTTTCTTGTTCGTCAATTCTATTAATAAGTTAATTGGACCTAATTTTCATATTAGTATTGTTTGGGATTTAGCTTGCAAAGAACCAATGGATTAAACTATGAGAAGAAAAAGACAAAAGAGTGTTAGCTCATTAGAGGGTAAAAGCCAAATTATTGTGCAAACATGACTGTTGAGACCTTAATTGAATGAAACACGTGAGTGAAATTGCGAGGATCTCTTATATTATTGTACTTTTATTACAAATCTTTTTCTAAAATAAATGGCATAGATTTTGACCCAAGGGTTTTACAAGCTCTAATTGATGACATAATGGAGAAGCTCAATGTGATAAACATACTAGTAGGATCGATGGAGATGGTTGGGGAGATGAAAAGGTAGATTCAACTAGTACAAGAAGGAGGAGCCATGGGAAGACAATTAGGGTATCAAGCTTAAAATACCTTCGTTACATGGTAAGATGGATCTTGAAGCTTACCTTGAGTGGGAGCAAAGAGTTGAGATAGTTTTTGACAGTCATGATTACTCGAAATCTATGAAGGTCAAGCAAGTAAGTGTGGAGTTTCTTAATTATGCTCTAAAGTGGTGGGAAAAGGAATGCATACTAGGAGGAGAGTTGGCTAAGCACCAATTTCTACATGGATAGAGATGGAAACTTAAATGAGAAAGAGGTTTGTACCTTGCATTTTTATCGTCATATTTATCAAAAGTTACAAACTTGTTCTTAACGTTCAAGGAGTGCAGAGGAGTACCACTAAGAGATGGAGTCTCTAATGTTTAGAATTAATATTGTGGAGGATGAGGAATCTACAATGGCTCATTTTCTTGGGTTTGAGAAAGAATATTACTGACCAAGTAGATTTGTTCCAATATATGGATTTAAAGGAGATGTTGCATATAGCAATCAAAATAGAACAACTCAAGAGGAGGGTACCACACATGTATTTAGTTCACCAAATTTTTGGAAATCAATAACTAATTTGTGGAGCACCAATAAAGACAAACAAGATTTCAAAACAGCTTCAAGGCAAAAAATAGAAGCTAAGGTCGAATGTTCTAAGCCACCCCAATCAAGTAAGTCCAATCCAACCCTTTCTTGTAATCATGATATAATTTGTTTTAATTGTCAAGGCAAGGGACATAGAGCTAGCGAAAGTCCAAATTGAAGGACAATGGTCATACAAGAGAGTGGAGGAGTAGAGTCCGACAATGAGGATTTAAGTGACAATGAGATGCCACCTTTGGATGATTGCCTTGATTATGCAGATGAGGAAGAGTTAGCATATCGTGAAGGATTAACTTTGGTCTTCTTTGGCAATATGACAATGATGCTTTACATCATGATCGATCTAATATGAATGAGTATAATTTTAAAGGTAAAAGAGTTGTACTTGCACCATTATCTCCTAGAGTAAGTACTGGAAGATCAAATAGCCATACAAAAGTTAATGGGGAAGCAAATTACATGAGAGGTCGATAATCAAAAGGGAGAAAGAATGATTCCACCCTTTCGGCCAACAATAAAAACACAAAGGAAGAGAAATCACATGAGATCGAGCTGCATTATAAGAAATAGAGTATTAAACCCATAGGTGAAAGTGAGAGGAAAGAAAAAGAAAGACAAGAGGGAAAAAGGGAAAAGAAAAGGAATTTGCTCAAAGTTCCAATTAAAACACCCACAAAACATAAATTACATCACAAGTATGTCTTAATTAAACTTATCAACAAAATAGTAGCAAAAGTAGGCAATACCGAAAGAATTCAACAAAACCTAGTTTTCGGCTTTTCTAGGCAAAATAAAGCAAATTAATGGGAAAACTTTGGAATTTTGAAGAACTGGACCAGATGGTAATAGATTATGATTTCAAGAATAAAATTCTAGAAAAAGAAATTCAAATACGAATGAGAATCAAATTGAACAGAAATATAGAATAGTTGTTGGTTGTTGTTCTTTGTAATTCAAGCTTTTGTATCAAATTTGTTAGCTAATTTTAATCCAAATAATTTAGCACTCAAACTCAAATATCCAACAGCAAAAATAGCTCTCCAGAAACTCCAAATATGGAATAAATAATCAACAAAACAACAATTACAAGAAATGTCTAGCAACAAACTTCGACACCAATTTTCAACAAACCTACATATATATATATATATTTATATATTCGGCTTTCTTCTTCTTTTTTTTTTTTTGCTTTTTTTCCATGATGAGGATATGACCAAGAGTCCTTCAAGATGGAGCCACTAAATGGTTTAATCCAGGAGGTGTTTACAACCCAAGGCTGCCAGTTCATTGGTGAAGATGAACTAACATTGGTCCATATGCTTGGGATGGTGGATGCCAACGTGAAAGAGAGTTTATCGCACGGACTTCTACAACATGGTGATGTGCCATCATACGGTGACATGGCATCCAACTAAGCTTGGCCAAATTTTATAATTAGGAAAATATTAATTTTTATTTATGTTTTGATTGGATTTTGGCATGTTGCCTATTTACATTCCTAATTTAGTTTTTATTAGGTTTTTAAATCACTATCCTAATTTTATTGGAGTTGAATTGGTCAAATAATTAAAGCCCATTCAAATTAGAAAACTAGGAGCTAAATTTGGTATCCTAAACCTAAACACATTAGGTTTCCTAAACCTAACCAAAATAGGTTTCTTAAACCTAATAACATTAGGTTTCCTAAACCTATCAAAATTAGGTTTCCTAAACCTAATTTTCGTCCATTATTATTCCACCATTACTTTTAGCAAATTTAGGAAAGCTTTGTAATTTATTTTGCCTATTTAAGAGCACATAAGTTATGAATAAAGAGGAGACTACAATTTTGATTCAAAGTGAGAGTGATTCTCTTGGTTCTCTAAGAACTATATCGAACTTTTTCAAGCTTTGTTTGTGGAGTTGAAATTCAACTTATCAATACCTATGTGGCGTCTTCACTATACCAAGGTTCTTACCTCAAATATAGGTAACGGGTCGAGGTCTTCCATTGATAACTTGTAATTAGACGGTCCTAATTCACTCTTTGTTACGGGTTTAGAGGCAGGTCGCTCTAGGTTCGTATCAATTTGGTATCAGAGACAAATTTTGGTTAGTCTTAAACATTTGCATTCATATATTCAATAAAAAAAAAAAAAGAAAGAAGGGTTTGCAGCAACATATATAAAAAATAAATAAATAAAATAAAATAAATTTTGTTCTTGTGGTTTGTGGCATTGAATTATTGAGATTTCAAGAGAAACCAGGTAGTCTGAAATTTTTTAGCTGATTTGAGGAGCACCAAAAACAAGCCAAAATCAATACCAAAGATAAGGTTTGGTGAATATTCACTAATTCCATTTTGCAAATCTCATTCCAATTTGCTCTTCACATTCTAGTTTCTTTTGTTCTTGCTAAATTTCTTGTTGGCGGTTTCATCATTGCCTTTTTCTTGTTACTTTTCATTCTATTTGTCTTTTTAGCCGTATTTTCATAACTTTTTTGTAGTTATATTTGGATTGTTACTTGCTAGTTTGTTTTAGTTTGAAATTAGTTGGCCAAGGACCAAATAGAATTACTAGAGTGGTAAAAGGCAAGAAAGGTCAGAATTATAGAGGATAAAAGCCGAGCTATAACTAGAGTACAAACACGAGTGACCTTGAATTTGAGCAAGACACATGAGGGAGTGTTGTGAGGCCTTTCTTTTTTACTAACAAATTTTGCAGAAAAATCATGTCACAAGACAAAAGCAAAGAAAGCATGGATGAAACTCCAGGTGTCGCTGATCCGAAGTTATACATTCAAGCCATGGTGGCAGAACTTCAAAGAGCACTATGGTTGGAGATTGGGCATATCCATGATAGGTTGGATAGGATGGAATCATCAATCCAAACATCGCAGCCACAACCTCCACAAAGGTTTGCTCATCAACGTGGTAGAGGAAGAAATACTCCAAGAAGGGAAGAATGGTAATGTGTGGGAGATGACTATGAGGAAGAAGAGGAAGACATTAGTTCGGGAACCAACCAATTCTGTGGGAGAGAGAGGTTAGACCAAGGCAGTGACTGTGGAGGAATTAAGATGAAAATACCATCATTCCAAGGTAAAGTGATCCAGAAGCATATCTCCAGTGGGAGAAGAGGAATGAGATGGTATTTGATTGTCAGAATTACTCGGAGGCAAAAAAAAGTGAAATTAGCAGCTGTTGAATTCACGGACTATGCTATTGGATGGTGGGACAAAGAGACACTTTCTAAGAGGCGAGTAGGACAAAGACCTACAGATACATGGGAGGAGATGAAGGCTTTGATGAGGAAGCGTTTTGTACCTAGCCATTACTATAGGAGCATTTTTCAGAAATTACAAAGCTTGTCTCAAGGAAATAGAAGTGTGGAGGACTATTATAAGGAGATGGAAATCCTTATAATGAGGGCTAATGTTGAGGAGGATAGGGAGGCTACAATGGCACATTTCTTGGCTCGTTTGAATAAGGGAAAAGCAAATCAAGTGGACTTGCACCATTATGTGGTGATTGAGGAGATGCTGCACATGGCCATCAAAGTAGAGTAACAACACAAGAGGAGGGGTACCACAAGACCTAGTATTGCTCAACACACTTGGAAAGCAAGCCCATCCACATGGAAACCAAATCAGCCCAATTTTGAAGATAAAGCCACCACATGGCCTAAATTCGAAGTTAAGGCTGAACCACCCTCATCTAAGCAAGTAAGTAAATCCTATTCATCTTCAACTAGAGATCGAGATATCATGTGCTTTAAATGTTAAGGCAAGGGCCATATTGCATGTCAATGTCCTAATAAGAAGGTCATGGTGATTCGGGAAAGTGGAGACATTGAAACTGAGGAAGAAGAGTCAAATAGTGAATCCATGCCACCATTGGAGGACGTTGGTGATGAAGATGAAGAAGATTACATGTATCCAGTTGGAGGGGACTTGTCATTCATTGCTAGAAGAGCTTTAACTGTGCATAAAGATGAGAAGGAAGTGCAACGAAAGAACATCTTTCATACTAGGTGCAAAGTCAAGGATAAGGTATGTAGTATGATTATTGATGGAGGAAGTTGTACTAATGTTGCTAGTCTTACTATGGTTGAAAAGCTCGGTTTACCCACTATGAAGCATCCAGAACCATATAAGCTACAATAGCTTAATGATTGTGGAGAGTTGAAGGTGAATAGGCAAGTGAAGATGGCATTCTCTATTGGTGATTATGAAGATGAGGTTATTTGTGATGTGGTACCAATGCAAGCTGGTCATTTGCTTTTAGGACGTCCGTGGGAATTTGATAGGGATACTAATCATCATGGTCGAACTAATAAGGTTGTCTTCAATTTCAAGGGTAAACGAGTGGTGCTTATGCCGATGACTCCTAAACAAGTTTTTGATGATCAATTGGCTTTACAAAGGGGGGAGAGAAGCTGAAAAACAACACACTTAAACTCTATCCAAGCACTAAGAGAAGAAAAAGAGTGGTGAGGATGAGAGTGTGAGTGAATAAGAAAAGAAAAAGTGTGGAAAGAAAAAAAGAGAGTTTTTATGCAAAATAGAGTGAGATGAAGAAGCTTTTTTGTTGTAAAAAGCCTATGATTGTAATGATGTACAAAGAAGCATATATGAATCATTTAACTAACCCTTATAAATCTGTTTTGCTTAGTTCTATTATTTCTCTTTTGCAGCATTTTGATGATGTCTTTCCCGAGGAGATTCCAAGTGGGTTACCATCGATTGGAGGGATCGAACATCAAATTGATTTTGTTCCAAGATCAACAATTCCAAACCATTCGGCTTATAGGAGTAATCCAGAGAAGCCAAAGGAACTTTAAAGACAGGTAAGTGAATTGCTTGAAAATGGGTATGTTAGAGAGAGCATGAGTCCATGTGCTGTACCTGTGTTATTAGTCCCTAAGAAAGACGGAACACAGAGAATATGTGTAGATTGTAGGGCTATTAAGAATATAACTGTCAAATATCGTCACCCTATTCTTAGGTTAGATGATATGCTTGATGAATTGTATGGTGCATGCATTTTTTCAATTTAAGAGTGGTTATCATCAAATTCGCATGAAGGTGATGAATGGAAAACAACATTTAAAACAAAATATGGTTTGTATGAGTGGTTGGTTATGCCATTTGGGTTAACTAATGCTCCAAGTACTTTCATGAGACTTATGAATCATGTTTTGTGTGCTTACATTGGAAAATTTGTGGTTGTGTACTTTGATGATATCCTTGTATATAGTAGGAGTTTAGAAGAGCATGTAGGGCATCTTAGCTTAATTTTAGATGTTCTTAGGAAAGAAAGACTTTATGCCAATCTTAAAAAGTGTGACTTTTGTAAATCTGAGCTTGTGTTTTTAGGCTTTGTGATTTGTACTGCAGGTACCAAAGTTGATCAAGAGAAGGTGAAAGCCATTCAAGAGTGGCCCATGCTAATTAGTATCACCCAAGTTAGAAGCTTCCATGGTTTGGCTAGTTTCTATCGAAGGTTTGTTAAAGATTTTAGTACTGTTGCTGCACCTTTGATAGAGGTTATTAAGAAGAGTGTAGGTTTTCAATGGGGAGAAGCTCAAGAAAGGTCTTTTAATTTGTTAAAAGACAAACTAACAAATGCTCCTTTATTGGTGTTGCCTAACTTTTCCAAAACTTTTGAGATTGAATGCGATGCATCAGGAATAGGTATAGGTGCTGTTTTGATGCAGGAGGGAAAACCAATTACT
This sequence comes from Ziziphus jujuba, assembly GCF_031755915.1. Taxonomy (NCBI): domain Eukaryota; kingdom Viridiplantae; phylum Streptophyta; class Magnoliopsida; order Rosales; family Rhamnaceae; genus Ziziphus; species Ziziphus jujuba. The sequence goes on from NC_083379.1 coordinate 26,849,913, forward strand.
TATTTCAATGAAAAGCTAAGTGGGGCCGCCTCAAACTACCCAACTTATGATAAAGAGCTATATGCATTGGTTAGAGCATTGAAGACATGGCAGCACTACATGTGACCTAAAGAGTTTGTGAATCATAGGGATCATGAGTCCTTGAAGCACATAAAGGGACAAGGAAAGCTTAATAGGCGCCATGGCAAGTGGATGGAATTTATTGAAACATTTCCCTATGTTATTAGCTACAAGAAAGGTAAGGAAAACATTGTAGCTGATGCATTATCCTGCAGGTATGTATTACGCTCTACTTTGGATGCTAAATTACTTGGTTTTGAACAAATTAAAGAATTATATGCTTTAGATCATGACTTTGGTGAAATTTACAAACATTTTGAAAGGCATGCTGAGGGAAAGTTTTATAGATTTGAAGGATTCTTGTTTAGGAAAAATAAACTTTGTGTGCTAAGTTGTTCTTTGCGTGATTTACTTGTTAGAGAATCTCATGTGGGGGATTAATGGGACACTTTGGAATAGCTAAAATCTTAGCTGTTCTACAAGAGCATTTTTAGCCTAAAACAAGGTAGGGATTCGATTTTTGTGCATCTCATATTTTATTGCATGTCATAAAACCGATGATGCATCTCATATTGCTGATTTGTTTTTTAAAGAAATTGTTGGGTTGCATGGAATGCCTAGAACAAGTGTCTGACAGAGATGTAAAATTCTTAAGTTACTTTTGGAAAACATTGTGGGCTAAGTTGGGTACTAAATTGTTGTTTTCTACTTGTTAGGTCTAAAATATTGATGATTTTATGCCATATATAAGCTTAATATTTGTTAGTTTGTGTTAATATGTTATGGAAATATACTTAATTATGTATTTTTCTTAATCTAGGTAAAAGAGGAAGAATTTTAAGAAAACAACCATAAAAATGGATTCCTTGGGTTGAATTATGGTGGGAAGTAAGATTTGAGCTCGAACGGACTAAGCATTAAAAAGATTCCAAAAAGATACCTTGAAGATTCCATAAAGATTCTATCGGGAATTTCATGATGGAAGTGGATGTCATATGAATCATCACGATCTGAGAATTTCAAATGTCTCGTTATTTTTGGATTTCGAGGTGCGAGCAAGGAGTTATCATCATTCAAAGTTTAGAATTTATAAAAAATAATATTCTAGTTAAATCTCCACCATTGATCAAAAGAGGGAATCAAGGCAATTTGAGGGCCAAGATAAAAACAAGTGGCAATAATTGGTTAATTTATCATTAATGAGGCACATGTCATGTCACATGCTTCATTAAGGGTAAATTAGACTAATTAACTATTTTTTTAGGAGGAATTATCTAGTAGTAGAGACCAAGTAATATACAGTTTCCTTTTTACACATGAAATTCGTCCAACCCTTTTCATGGCATAAAAAAGGTATCTTCCAAGACTCCCACATTGAAAATAAAGAGAGAAAAAGATTCCCAAGGCCCTATATATATAGCCCCCACCACATTGAAGGAAGATATACAAGTTTAGAGAGTTATTTAAGAGCTTTTAGGAGGCTTAAATAGAAACAAACCAAATTTTGGGAGTTTCTAAGATTCTCTTAAGGGTTCTAGGGTTTTAAAGTTTTAGAGTTTTAGAAGATCAATTGGAGAGCTTGGAGGAGGCAGAGAGATGTGGGCTTGCTTGGAGAAGAAGGCTACGACTTTGAGAGCTCTTGGAGGAGAATTTCTTCAATAGTTTTTATTCTCTTTTCCTTTCTCTTTAATTGTGAATCTTATTATTTTTAATAATTATGGATGTTGAAATTATTTTTACCATGAACTAATTTTCATAGCTAGGGCTATGATGTAGCCCTAACTATGAAGGTTTAATTATTTTAATATATGTAGAGTTTTATTTAATTAGTAATATGTTTTGTTAATAAATCATTGGTATACTTAATGCTTTCATAGGCCGGAAGGAATGAATGATTTTAATAATATTTGAGCTTGGAAAAGGATAATATTATGGATCTCCAATGATTTACATGAATGCATAATTGATTGGAAAATAGTTATGTCTCATGCCATATTATTTGCTTAATCTATGCTTGATGAATTTGCATGATTTAATTTATAGGCCGGAAGGAATAAATTAGGTTATGAGAATATTATCAATTGTGAGTGGAAACTACTTTTAATTAATTTTGTGATTAAGTGTGGTTAACAAAATTACTAGTTAATTAAATTCACATATTTAAGTAATTAAATTGGAATAGTTAGTGGTGAAATCAAATGCCATAGTGTTCATAATTATTCAATTCTCTTACTTGAAATTGATCTAATTTTAATTGATTGCTTTTGTTTAATTTAGTTTATTTAGTTTTCAATTGCCATCTTAAATTTTAGTTCAAATATTATCAAAACCTAATTATCTTTGGTACTTAATACTTAATCCCTTGGGTACGACAACCCTATTTTTCCACTTTATTACTTGAAAACGATTCGTGCACTTGCGAGTTGATTTTACACATCAAGTTTTTGGCGCCGTTGCCGGGGATTAAGGCATTAATATTAATTCGGATTGGGTTTAGTAGTACTTTGAACATTGTTTTCTTATTTTAAATTTTTATATTTGTTTCTTAATTTTGGTTTTAGTGTTGCATGCTAGGGTTTTAATTCTTTGCTTGTTTGGCCAACTTGCTTTGAGTTTTTAATACTTATTTTGTGGTACTTGAAGCCAAAATTGTATTTTTAATTTATTGGTGTCTAGGTTAAAAGTTATGCATACTTAGGGGTTTTTCTTATTTTCAACTTTCTTTTATCTTTATTATTTTCAATTTTAGTTTGTATATTAGGGTTTAATTTTAATTGTTTGCTTGATAAACTTGCAATTAATTTGAATCTTTGTTTTGTTAGTGTTTTCGTTGTAGGAAAATCATGGAATATCAAGCTTTTGGTCATCAACCTTATTGGGATTATGGGGTGCCAACTAGTTCTCCAAGTGAAAATTTTATCGAGTTACAAAAGAATCTTGCTATGATGTCTAAACTCGTTGCAAATTTTGGAGTTCAAGCTGTACCTTGTGAATGGTGTGGAGTAAATCACTCAAGTTAAAATTGTCAAGTGGGGAATTCTTTTGCTTCAGAAGACTCAATTGAAGACTTATCAAGAAGAAGACAATATAATCAAGTTGCAAATTTTAGGATTCAAGCTATAACATGTCAATGGTGTGGAGGCAAACATTTAAGTGAACATTGTCAAGTGGGAAATCCTTTTGCTCCGGAGGAGCCATTCGAAGACTTTCCCAACACATATAATTCTGGATGGAGTGATCGACAAAGTTATTCAAGGTATGACAATTCAGATCTTTCAAGTTATCAAGTGAGCACATCTTTGATTGAGTGTATGGAAAGGCATAGGGAAACATTTTCTAAATGTTATGATGCGATTGGCAAGTTGCAAAATCAATATTCTCCAAGTACAAACTTTCAAGTTCAATTGGAGCAACCAACGACAACTTTTTCACAAGGATCTCAAAAAAACTTGGAAATTAACATGGAGATTACTTGTAATAAGCAAGTTGATGAATTTGAATCCTTTCAAGAGCCACATAATGATGACAAATTTGAGGAACATGAAGAGGTGTCTATAAGGAGTGAAATGCAGCAAGAATCTTCAATTTTGGATAATTTTAATGAGGTACACACACATGACCAAGATTGCCCACCACAAGAAGTTTCCCAACGCACTATCACTAGTTCATGGGAATTTTCTAATTTTCCTTCAAATTCATCGCAAAAAGGGCTTAAGGATCATGAAGAGGATAAGTCAAGGAATTAATCAAGCCAAAAGTTGGCCAAATCCGATGAGTATAAAGCTATGGCCGCACTTCAAGAAGATTGCTTACCAACAGAGACTAAATCTCAAATTTTCAAGCCAAATATTGAATTTTCAAGAGCCCAAGATGTATATCCATGCTCCAAAAATGCAATTGAGGTTGAATGCATCCCAAAAGGAGACAAACAAAGCATTTTTGGACCTAAAAGAATCCAATCTACCGAAAAGAAAGTTCAATTCATGCTTTTAGTTCAAATTGAGACTTATATAGGACAAGCAGTTAAAAGTTTGCTAAGGCCACAAGATCATCATCATGCACAATTTCCATATCATAAGCTTGGACAATATTATGAGGATGACATCATTTATATATTTAATCCGGGTTGAACATCAAAAGGATGAAGTCAAGCTAATGACTTTAAACAAGCGCTCTTGGGAGGCAACCCATGTTTCTTTCTTTACCTTATATTTATCTATTTATTTTAGTTGTTTTCTTGTTTTTAGGTTGTTTTGATGTGTTTTGTTTGAGTTTTTGCAAGGTTTTAAGATGTTTAGGTGTAAAAGAGCAAAAGACGAATGTTGAGAATTTCAAGTCTAAAGTTAGGTTTTTGGAGTATAACCACCTTGAATATGCATTGGAGTACATCAAATTGTATGGATACATGCCCTTCTTTTTGGCCGCATGGTGTGTAGGGAAAATGCAACATGTAGGTTTTTCCCAAATTTTCACATTGCGAGGAACATTCCATGTTTTCAAAGGGGAGTACTCTTTACCTTTTATTTACTTTTGCTTTATTTTATGTTTTTCACAATGAGGACATTGTTCATTTTAAGTTTGGGGTTGAAAAGCATGCTTTGCATCTTTTAAATCTTGTCCATTTAAGTGTTTTTATAAGTTTTCAAAAATGTTAGTTTTAGTTTTTAATTTCCTTCATTATGAAAAAAAAAAAAAAATTGTTTTTGTGGTGTTTTCTTAAGTACTTTAATGAGCCAATGATAAGACTATGATTGAAAATAAATTGGTTTTTAGATGGTGGATTTGTTTTTGTGTATGCCTAAATGCTTGAATTTATATTCATATATTGTTACTTTCAATAAATTTTGAGCACATAATCAATAATGCATAATTTAGATTGTGTTTTGAAGAAGGTTTGCATGAATTAGAGTACTTTATTATTAATTGAACTCTTGAACTTGCTTGATTATTGCTTGAGGGGAAATCCTAGGTGGATGCATTACTAAGAATATGATTTAGGCCATCTTTGTTTAAGTTTGAGCCTTTCAAGCCAATCTAATACATTATCTTCCACTAGTACCTTATTTGAGCCTTTAGGATGCATAAAGATTTATTAGAGCCCTTTCTTCATTAAATTTGAGCCTTTAGGGTGCATGCAACACTAAAACCAAAATTAAGAAATAAATATAAAAATTTAAAATAAGAAACAATGTTCAAAGTACTACTAAACCCATTCTGAATTAATATTAATGCCTTAATCCCCGGCAACGGCGCCAAAAACTTGATGTGTAAAATCAACTCGCAAATGCACGAATCGTTTTCAAGTAATAAAGTGGAAAAATAGGGTTGTCGTACCCAAGGGATTAAGTATTAAGTACCAAAGATAATTAGGTTTTGATAATATTTGAACTAAAATTTAAGATAGCAATTGAAAACTAAATAAACTAAATTAAACAAAAGCAATCAATTAAAATTAGATCAATTTCAAGTAAGAGAGAGAATTGAATAATTATGAATACTAGGGCATTTGATTTCACCACTAACTATTCCAATTTAATTACTTAAATATGTGAATTTAATTAACTAGTAATTTTGTTAACCACACTTAATCACAAAATTAATCAAAAGTAGTTTCCATTCACAATTGATAATATTCACATAACCCAATTTATTCCTTCCGGCCTATAAATTAAATCATGCAAATTCATCAAGCATAGATTAAGCAAATAATATGGCATGAGACATAACTATTTTCCAATCAATTATGCATTCATGTAAATCATTGTAGATCCATAATATTATCCTTTTCCAAGCTCAACTATTATTAAAATCATTTATTCCTTCCGGCCTATGAAAGCATTAAGTATAGCAATGATTTATTAACAAAACATATTACTAATTAAATAAAACTCAACATATATTAAACTAATTAAACCTTCATACTTAGGGCTACATCATAGCCCTAGCTATGAAAATTAGTTCATGGTAAAAATAATTTCAACATCCATAATTATTAAAAATAATAAGATTCACAATTAAAGAGAATAAAAACTATTGAAGAAATTCTCCTTCAAGAGCTCTCAAAGTCGTAGCCTTCTTCTCCAAGCAAGCCCACGTCTTTATGCCTCCTCCAAGCTCTCCAATTGATCTTCTAAAACTCTAAAACTTTAAAACTCTAGAACCCTTAAGAGAATCTTAGAAACTCCCAAAATTTGGTTTGTTTCTATTTAAGCCTTCTAAAAGCTCTAAAATAACTCTCTAAACTTGTATATCTTCCTTCAATGTGGTGGGGGCAATATATATAAGACCTTGGGAATCTTTTTCTCTCCTTATTTTCAATGTGGGAGTCTTGGAAGATACCTTTTTCAGGCCATGAAAAGGGTTGGACGAATTTCATGTGTAAAAAGAAAACTGGACATTACTTGCTCTCTACTACTTTCCTTTTATCTAATTCCTCATAAAAAAATAGTTAATTAGTCTAATTTACCCTTAATGAAGCATGTGACATGACATGTGCCTCATTAATGATAAATTAAGCAATTATTGCCACTTGTTTTTATCTTGGCCCTCAAATTGCCTAGATTCCCTCTTTTGATCAATGGTGGAGATTTAACTAGAATATTATTTTTTATAAATCCTAAACTTTAAATGATGATAACTCTTTGCTCGCACCTCGAAATCCAAAAATAATGAGACATTTGAAATCCTCAGATCGTGATGATTCATATGACATCCACTTCTATCATGAAATTCCCGATAGAATCTTTATGGAATCTTCAAGGTATCTTTTTGGAATCTTTTTAATGCTTAGTCTGTTCGAGCTCAAATCTTGCTTCCCACCATAATTCGACCCAAGGAATCCATTTTTATGGTTGTTTTCTTAAAATTCTTCCTCTTTTACCTAGATTAAGAAAAATACATAATTAAGTATCTTTCCATAACAAATTAACACAAACTAACAAATATTAAACTATAAATATAGCATAAAGTCATCAATATTTTAGACCTAACAGACCCATTTTGGTTCATCTTTAGTAATGAACATGCTTCCTTGATATGTCAACACCTCTTGGATTAAATCATTTAGTGTTTCTTTAAACCACTTTGTTCTAGATCTGGTCATTGGTCCTGTAGCTCTAGTTAAACCACTTCCTAGTTATGTCCTTATCATTCCCCTCCTCTTGAAAAAGATTTGTCCTCAACTCATCACCTACATAAAAAGGAGATAAATCAGCAACATTAAAGGTAGCACTTACATTATACTCACCTGGAAAATCTAATTTGTAAGCATTGTCATTAAATCTCTCCAATATTTAGAATGGACAATCTCCACATGGAATAAGCTTTGGCTTTCATTGTTTTGGAAGCCTTGACTTCATTAGGTGCAACCAAACCCAATCTCCTAGTCAAACACTTTGACAACAAATTCTAGAAATACAAGTTCATCCTTGCAAAAATCAAACTTCTTAAGGTTAGCAGATAATCTTTCCATGCTAAGCACTCCTAAAACTAACCTAAGATGTCTTACATGATCATCTAAATTTTAGCGATGCACAAGAATATCATCAAAATAGACAACCACAAATTTTTTAATGAATGGACACATGACATGATTCATTAACCTCATAAAAGTGCTAGGGACGTTAGCTAACCCAAATGGAATAACAAGCCAATCATACAAACCATGCTTTGTTTTAAATGTTGTTTTCCATTCATCACCTTCCTTTATGCGAATTTGATGATAACCACTTTTAAGATCAATTTTTGAAAACATGCATGCACCATACAATTCATCAAGCATATCATCTAACCTAGGATTATGATGACAATATTTAACAGTTATATTGTTAATAGCCTTACAATCTACACATATTCTACATGTTCTATCTTTATTAGGGACTAATAACACAGGTACAGCACATGGACTCATACATTCTCTAAGATATCCCTTCTCCACTAATTCACTTACCTGCCTTTGAAGTTCCTTTGTCTACTCAGGATTTGATGAGGACATGACCAACAGCCCTTCAAGATGGAGCCCAGATCCACTTCAAATTTCTGCAGGACCCATAACCCGAGCACGAGCAAAGAGATTGAAAGAGGCACTAAATGGTTTAATCCAAGAGGTTTTTTCAACCCAAGGAAGCAAGTTCATTAGTGAAGATGAATTAAAGTTGGTCCATATGATTGGGATGGTGGATGCCAACATGAAAGAGAGTTTAACGCATGGACTTCTACAACATGGTGATGTGGCATCATATGGTGACATGGCATCCAACTAAGCTTGGCCAAATTTTATAATTAGGAAAATATTAATTTTTATTTATGTTTTGATTGGATTTTGGCATGTTGCCTATTTACTTTCCTAATTTAGTTTTTAATAGGTTTTTAAATTACTTTCCTAATTTTATTAGAGTTGAATTGGTCAAAGAATTAAAGGCCATTCAAATTAGGAAACTAGGAGCTAAATTAGGTTTAGGTTTTCGTCCATTATTATTCCACCTTTACTTTTATCAAATTTAGGAAAACTTTGTAATTTATTTTGTCTATTTAAAGGCATAGAAGTCATGAACAAAGGGGAGATTACAATTTTGATTCAAAGTGAGAGTGATTCACTTAGTTCTCTAAGAACTATATCGAACTTTGTCAAGCTTTGTTTGTGGAGTTAAAATTTGACTTATCAATAGGTTATTCCACACCCTATTGTGGTGTCTTCACCATACCAAGGTTCTTACCTTAAATATAGGTAACGGATCGAGGTCTTCCATTGATAACTTGTAATTAGACGGTCTAATTCAATCTTTGTTACGGGTTTAGAGGCAGGTCGTCCTAGGTTAGTATCATTTGGTATCAGAGCCAAATTTTAGCATTAAGTTAAGGTTGCTTCTATCATCATACACATTCTGCATCTTGAAAAAAAAAAAATATTGTTCTTGTGGTTTCTGGCATTGAATTATTGAGATTTCAAGAGAAACCAGGTAGAGAAATTTTTTAGCTGATTTGAGGAGCACCAAAAACAAGCCAAAATCAATACCGAAGATAAGGTTTGTTGAATATTCACTAATTCCATTTTGCAAATCTCATTCCAATTTGTTCCTCACATTCTGCTTTTGTCCTCGCTAAATTTCTTTTTGAGCTTTTATTGTTGCCTTTTTTCTTGTTACTTTTCATTCTATTTGTCTTGTAGCCTTATTTTCATAAGTATTTGATAGGTCTATTTGGATTGTTACTTGCTAGTTTGTTTTAGTTTGAAATTAGTTTACAAAGAACCAAAGAGAATAACTAGAGTGGTAAAAGGCAAGAGACGTGAGAATTATAGAGGGTAAAAGCCGAACTATAGGTAGAGTATAAACACGAGTGACCTTGAATTTGAGTGAGACACGTGAGGGAGTGTTGTGAGGCGTTTCTTTCTTTTTTTACTAACAAATTTTGTAGAAAAATCATGTCACAAGAAAAAAGCAAAGAAAGCATGGATGAAACTCCAGGTATGGCTGATCCGAAGTTATACATTCAAGCCATGGTGGGAGAACTTCAAAGAGCACTACGGTTGGAGATGGGGAAGATCCATGATAGGTTGCATAGGATGGAATCACCAATCCAAACATTGCAGCCACAACCTCCACAAAGGTTTGTTCATGGACGTGGTAGAGGAAGAAATACTCTAAGAAGGGAAGAATGGGAACGTGTGGGAGATGATTGTGAGGAAGAAGAGGAAGACATTGGTTCGGGAACCAACCAGCTCCGTGGGAGAGAGAGGTTAGACCGAGGCAGTGACTATGGAGGAATTAAGATGAAAATACCATCATTCCAAGGTAAAAGTGATCCAGAAGCATATCTCGAGTGGGAGAAGAGGATTGAGATGGTATTTGATTGTCAAAACTACTCCGATGCAAAAAAGGTGAAATTAGCCGCTGTTGAAATCACGGACTATGCTATTGGATGGTGGGACAAAGAGACTATTTCTAGGAGGCGAGCAGGACAAAGACCTATAGATACATGGGAGGAGATGAAGGCTTTGATGAGGAAGTGTTTTGTACCTAGCCGTTACTATAGGAGTATTTTTCAGAAATTACAAAGCTTGTCTCAAGGAAATAGAAGTGTGGAGGACTTTTATAAAGAGATGGAAATCCTTATGATGAATGCTAATGTTGAGGAGGATAGGGAGGCTACAATGACACGTTTCTTGGCTGGTTTAAATAGGAAAATAGCATATCAAGTGAACTTGCACCATTATGTGGAGATGCTGCACATGGCCATCAAATATCCAACAAAATAATTCTCCAGAAACTCAAAATATCACAAATCAAACAAGTTCCCAAACTCAAATTTCAACACCAAATTCAACAAACCGAAATTTTTTTTTTATTTTTTTTTTATTCGGCTTTTCTTCTTCTTCCTTTTTTTTTTTTTTTTTTTTTTGTTCACTCACAGAACATAAAACAACTGCAATAGCAAAGATCAACACTAAAAATTGCAATTTCACACCAAAAATCCACCAACCCCGTGACCTCCAATAAAAACAAAAGTGTAGTTTTTTTTTTTTTATATGTTGACGCAAACCCTTCTTTCTTTTTTTTTTTAAATATATGAATGCAAATACTTAAAACTAAAACAGGAAAGAAAAATCAACAAAAACCAAAATTAACAAGAAAAATGATGAAAAACAACCAATAAAGTAGGAAACAAAAATACAATAAAACTGGAAAATCCTAATTCAACTAGGAATGAATGTTTTTTTTTTTTTAAGATGCAGAATGTGTATGGGATTGATGCAACCTTAACCTAATGCTAAAATTGCATAATAACACAAAAACAAATAAAGCAAATAAAGATAGATCAAGTTTGAACAAAATTCGGCTCTTATACCAGATGATACAAACCTAGGACGACCTGCTCCTAAACCCGTATTATATTAGCCCGAATCTAATTATGTTCAAGTTTTAATGATCACCTCAACCCCTAACCATCCTGTGATTAGAAACCTTAGTATATCGAAGATGCCATAATATGTGATGGATGTCCTGTTGATAAGTCAAAACTTATTCATGAATGGTGTTTTAGGTGTTCAAAGAGAACAAAGAGAATTCAATCTCACAAATAATTTCCTGTATAAAATTCAAGCTTGATTTCTCATTGAAAATAAGTCTTTAAATAGGCTAAGATTACAAAGCAAAAATCCTAAAAAAATTAATTCAAAACTGGACTCAAAGTGTGGAGAAAAAGAAAGTAGAGAAAAGGAATGTGCCTAATTTTTCCTAGTTTCCTAAACTAATTTGGATTAATTAGTTCCTTTATTTTGAATTGGGAATTAATTAATTTACAATTGAAATACTAAAATAATAACTTTCCTAAACTTATTTTTCCAGAAAATAAATAAATAAAAATCAAAACAGAAGACTAATTTCCTAAAACAAAAAGTAGAATCAAATTAGAAAACTAAAATACTAGCTTTTTGACTAAGTTGACTTTGACCAATCTTTAACCTCTTTGAGCTCCAAATCAGCTTCTATATGCTTTTTAGGATGCCAAATAAGCTTATTATGGAGTCCCACACGTTGCCCTTGCTTAGAGGAAAGAGAAAAAGCCAACTCAGCAAAATACATTAAAGACAGCACAAAATATAGTAAAAAAGGCCAATTTTGAAGCTGTCCGTACAACCCCTTTTTGAATGCCTTTGAAGCTGGCTTGACTTGATTCCATATCCTCTTAGACATATGTATTGAATCCATAAAGACTTGGAACCATTTCATGCTGCTCGGTGTCCATATTTGCACCAAAATCGCTGTCTGGATCCGTATTTACTTCCACCACTTGGATGCTTAGAATAGGCTTTGTACCTTCTAGTATGGACAAGCTCTGTCGAAAATTGATTACCCCATGTATAAATGCTCCCAAGTTATCCTTAAATCTCTTAATTTGAGCTTTTGTGATTGGCTCGGTCTTTATCAATGTCGGGTCAGCACCCCAACGAATCACATCAATATTGTTGGTACGACCATGATGATTAGTATCTCTATCAAATTGCCACGAACGTCCCAAAAGCAAATGACCAGCTTGCATTGGTATCACATCACAATTAACCCCATCTTCATAATCACCAATAGAGAATGCAATCTTTTGCCTACTCACCTTCAACTCTCCACAATCATTAAACCATTGTACCTTATATGGTTCTGGATGCTTCATAGTGGGTAAACCTAGTTTTTCAACCATAGTAACACTAGCAACATTAGTACAACTCCCACCATCAATAATCATGCTACACACCTTATCCTTGACTTTGAACCTAGTATGAAAGATGTTCTCCCGTTGCACTTCCTTCTCATCTTTGTATACAGTTAGAGCTCTTCTAGAGACTAATGACAAGTCCCCACCAACTGGATACTTGTAATCTTCTTCATCTTTAACACTAACATCCTCCAATGGTGGCATGGATTCATTGTCTGACTCTTCCTCTTCGGTTTCAATGTCTCCACTTTCCTAAATCACCATAACCCTCTTATTGGACATTGACTTGCAATATGACCCCTGCCTTGACATTTAAAGCACATGATATCTCGATTTCTAGTTGAAGATGAATCAGATTTACTTACTTGCTTGGATGAGGATGATTCAGCCCTAACTTCGAATTTAGACCGTGTGGTGGCTTTTCCTTCAAACTTGGGCTAATTGAGTTTCCATGTGGTTAAGCTTGGTTTCCAAGTGTTTTGAGCTATACTAGGTCTTGTGGTACCCCTCCTCTTGAGTTGTTGCTCTACTTTGATGGCCATGTGCAACATCTCCTCATTCTCCACATAATGATGCAAGTCCACTTGATTTGCTATTTCCCTATTCAAACCAGCCAAGAAATGTGCCATTGTAGCCTCCCTATCCTCCTCACCATTAGCCCTCATCACAAGGATTTCCATCTCCTTATAATAGTCCTCCACATTCCTATTTCCTTGAGACAAGCTTTGTAGTTTTTGAAAAATGCTTCTATAGTAATGGCTAGGTACGAAACGCTTCCTTATCAAAGCCTTCATCTCCTCCCATGTATCTGTAGGTCTTTGACCCGCTCAACTCCTAGAAAGTGTCTCTTTGTCCCACCATCCAATAGCATAGTTTGTGAATTCAACAACTGCTAATTTAACCTTTTTAGCCTCGAAGTAGTTTTGACAATCAAATACCATCTCAATCCTCTTCTCCCACTCGAGATATGCTTTTGCATCACTTTTACCATGGAATGATGGTATTTTCATCGTAATTCTCCATAGTCATTCCTGGTACGAATCCACCCAAACCCGCTTAATCGACAACCTGCTGGGGTGCCGATCCGATACGGATGAAGACCGAGCCGATCACTAGTGCTTAAGCTAAGAAGTTTAAGGACAATATTGCTGCCTTTATCCAGGGTGTAATGCATATTCAAAAGGGCTTGTCCATACCCGAAGATCCAAAACCTATCTTGAGCATACAAGTGGTGGAAGTTGGTACGGACCTGGGTAGCGGTTTTGGTGCAATTATGGAGGCCGGGAAGCATGAAATGGTTCCAATGTTTGATGGATTCAATACATATGTCTAAGAGGATATGGAATCAAGTTAAAGCAACTTCAAAGTCATCCAAGAAGGCGTTGTACAGACAATTAGTAAATTTGGCCTGTTTTCGCTGTATTTTGTGCTGGCTTTACTGTATTGTGCTGAGTTGGCTTTTTCTCTTTCTTCCAAGCAAGGGCCATATGTGGGACTTCATGATCAGTTTATTTGGCATACTACAAAGCATATTGAAGCTGATTTAGAGCTCAAATTGGTCAAAGAATGGTCAAAATCAATTTAGTCAAAAAGCTAGTATTTTAATTTCCTAATTTCATTCTACTTTTTGTTTCGGGAAATTACCATTCTTTTTTTTATTTTTTTTATTTATTCGCAGGAGAAATAAGTTTAGGAAAGTTATTATTTTACTGCTTTCATTGTAAATTAATTAATTCCTAATTGAAAATAAAGGAATTAATTAATCCAAATTAGATTAGGAAAGGAGTGAGAATTTCAGCCACCATAGGAAACTACTTTGTATGTCTAGTTTTCCCTTTGTTTTTAAGGTTTTTATTTCGTGACTTCGTAGCCTATCTAAAGGCTTATTTTTCAATAAGAATTAAGCTTGAATTTTATACAAAAAATTATTTGCGAGATTGAATATTCTTTGTTCTTATGAACACCTAAAACACCATTTGTGAATGAGTGTTTTAATTTCACTTATCAATAGGCCTTCCATCACCTATTATGACGTCTTCATTATATACCAAGGTTTCTAATCACGGGTTGGTTAGGGGTTAAGGTGACCATTAGAACTTGAACATAATTGGCTCTGAGCTAATATAATACGGGTTTAGGAGCAGGTCGTCCTATGTTCGTATCATTTGATATAAGAGCTAAATTTTGTTCAGGTTTGATTTATCTTTATTTGCTTTATTTGTTTTTGTGTTATTCTAAAATTGTAGCATTAGGTTAAGGCTGCATCCATCCCATACATATTCTACATATTTAAAAAAATAAAAATAAAATTCTTTCTTAGTTGAATTAGAATTTCCTAGTTTTATCGTATTTTTGTTTCCTAGTTTGTTGGTTGTCTTTTATCATTGTTGTTGTTAATTTGGTTTTTGTTGATTTTTCTTTGCTATTTTAGTCTTCAATATTTGCATTCATATATTAAAAAAAAAAGAAAAAAAAAGAAAATCCAAATAGATATTAAAAAAAAAAAAACTACACTTTTGTTTTTGTTGGAGGCTAGGGGTTTCGTGGATTTTTGGTGTGGAATTGCAATTTTTGGTTTTGATCTTTGCTACTGCAGTTGTTTTATGTTCTGTGAGTGAAAAAAAGAAAAGAAAAGAAAAAGCCGAATTAAAAAAAAAATTTCGGTTTGTTGAATTTAGTGTTTGCTTGAAATTTCTTTGACTATTTGCTACATATTTAGAGGTTCTGGAGAATTATTTTTGTTGCTGGATATTTGAAATTTTGGGTGCTTAAATTATTGGATTAAAATTAGTTAACGGATTTGATACAAAACCTTGAATTACAAGAACAACAATCAACTCTATTCTATATTTCTATTCGATTTGATTCGTGTTTGCGTTTGAAATTCTTTTTTGTAAATTTTATTCTTGAATGCTTAATCTCTTACCATCTAGTCCAGTTCTTAAAAATTCCAAAATTTTCTCATTGTTTTGCCTTATTTTTCATAAAAAAGCCGAAAACTAGGTTTTGTTAACTCATTCAATGTTGCATTCTTTTTGCTACTGTTTTGTTGATAAGTTTCATTAAAACATACTGGTTATCTAATTGCTATTTTTTGGGTGTTTTAATTAGAACTTTGAGATAATTCATTAAGAGGAAAAAGACACGAGAGTGTGAGCTCAAAAGAGGGTTAAAAGCCGAAATTAATGTGCAAACACAAGTGTCGAGTTCCTGTTTGAATGAAACACGTGAGGGAGTGAATTTGGTGAGGTCTTATTTTATTTTTGTATTATTCATACTAACATGGCAGATTCAAGGGTGAGAAGAGGAGATCCATCTTTGAGGATTAATGAAGAGGAGTCAATAGGATTCCATGGTGGTTCCCGAGCTATGGGGAGTGGTGAGCAAACGGACATGAGGGCTGTCTTGGACCAACTACAGCGGATGAATACTCAATTTGACCATTTAAATCAAGGGATGGATAGTTTAGAAACATCCCAAAGGTGACCAAGAGAGGAATTGGGGGGAAATAACTATGGAGATGACTTGGATGAGGGGTTTGATGAAATTTTTGAACCTCAAGAAAGGCTAATCCGTGGGAGACCAGCAAGGAATGAAGATGATGATCTCGGAAGTATCAAGGTAAACATTCCACCTTTCATGGAAAAAAGTGATCCAGAAGCATATTTGGAATCGGAGGAGAGAATGGAGATGAGTTTTTTATTGTTATAATTATTCGCAGGCCAAGAAGGTGAAGTTGGCAGCAATTGAGTTTGGTCATTATGCACTCCATGGTGGACCAATGTGCAAAACACCCGAAGAAAAGTTGGAGATGACTTGATCACTATATGGCGACAAATGAAAAGAGCCATGACAAAGCAATTCGTACCATCACACATCATAGGTGGCTACATCAAAGGCTTCGATCTTTATCTCAAGGAAATAGGTCCGTGGAGGATTACTACAAGGAGATGGAGATGCTTATGATGAGGCTACGCATGAATGAGGATAGAAAAGTGATGAGGACATGACCAGGGGCACCCCAAGATAGAGTCCAGAGCCACTTCAAATCTCTACGGGACTAGTAACCAGGACAAGAGCAAAGAGGTTTAAAGAAGCACTAAATGGTTTAATCTAAAAGGTGTTTACATTTCAAGGAAGCAAGTTCATTACTGAAGATGAACCAAAATTGGTCCATATGATTGGAATGGAGGATGCCAACATGAAAGAAAGCTTAACACATGGAATCCAACAATATGGTGATGTGGCACGATTTGATGACATGGATGGTGATGTGGCATCATATGGTGACGTGGCATTTTTGCCACATGGAGGGTGATATGCACCTACATGGCATTGGTTGAATTTTATAATTAGGAAATATTAGTTTTTATTTTATGTCTTGATTGGATTTTGGCATGTTGCCTATTTTATTTTCCCAATTTAGTTTTATTAGGTTTTTAAATTACATTCCTATTTTTATTAGGAAACTAGGAGATCAATTAGGTTTCCTAAACCTAACCAAATTAGGTTTCTTAAACTTAACTACATTAGGTTTCCTAAACCTAACCACATTAGGTTTTCTAAACTTAATTTTCATTCATAATTATTCCATAATTATTTTTAGCAAATTTAGGAAAGCTTTGTAATTAATTTTGCCTATTTAAAGGCACACAAGTCATGAATAAAATTCAGATTAGAATGATTCTCTTGGTTCTCTAACAACTATATCGAACTTTTCAAGCTTTGCTTGTGGAGTTCAATTTGACTTATCAATATGTTATTCCGCACCCTATTGTGGCGTCTTCAGCATACCAAGGCTTTTACCTCAAATATAGGTAACGGGTCAAGGTCTTCCATTGATAACTTGTAATTAGACAGTCTAATTCAATCTTTGTTACGGGTTTAGAGCCAGGTCGCTCTAGGTTCGTATATCTATTTCTTTTCTTTTGTTTCATTGTTTTTCTCGGTTTGTTTTTTTGGCGATTTTTAACATTAGGTTAGAAATTGCATCTTTGATTTCTTTGGTTGTTCTTTGCGTTTGGGTGGCTGTGCTTTTCTTTGCATTTTGATTTTGTGTTCTTCTTCAATCATTCCGATCAGATCTTATTTAAAAAATAAAAAATAAAAAAAAAATTTGTTCTTAAATTTTTTTCTTGTTCTTGTGGTTTGTGGCATTGAATTATTGAGATTTGAAGAGAAACTAGGTAGTGAAATTTTTTTTGGTTGATTTGAGGAGCACAAAAAATAAGCCAAAAGCGATACCGAAAATAAGGTTTGTTGAATATTCACTAATTCCACTTTGCAAATCTCATTCCAATTTATTCTTCACATTCTAGTTTCTTTTATTTGTGCCAAATTTCTTGTTGAGCTTTCATTGTTGCCTTTTTCTTGTTAATTTTCATTCTATTTGTCTTTTTCGTCTTATTTTCATAACTGTTTGGTAGGTCTATTTGGATTGTTACTTGCTAGTTTATTTTCATTTGAAATTAGTTTGCAAAGAACCAAATAGAATTACTAGAGTGGTAAAAGGCAAGAGAGGTGAGAATTATAGAGGGTAAAAGCCAACTATAACTAGAGTGCAAACACGAGTGAATTGAGACCTTAAATTTGAGTGAAACACGTAAGGGAGTGTTGTTGAAACAAGTTCTGTAGAAAAATCATGTCACAAGACGAAAGGAAAAAAAGTGTGGAAGGAACTCCCGGTGTGGCTGATCCGAAGTTATACATTCAAGCCATGGTGGGAGAACTTCATAGAGCACTACGGTTGGAGAAGGTTCCATGATCGGTTGGATAAGTTGGAATCATCTATCCAAACGCCACAGCAATGACCTCCACAAAGGTTTGCTCAGGGACGTGGTAGAGGAAGAAATACTTCAAGAAGGGAAGATTGGGAACGAGTTGATACGAACTTATGACAACCAGCTCCTACACCTGTACTATATTAGCTCGGATCTAATTATGTTCAAGTTCTAATGGTCACCTTGACCCCTAACCAACCTGTGATTAGAAACCTTGGTATACAATGAAGACACCACAATAGTTGATGGAAGGCCTATTGATAAGTCAAACTAAAACACTCACTCTCTAATGGTGTTTTAGGTGGTCAAAGAGAACAAAGAGAATTCAATCTCACAAATTAATTTCTTTATAAAATTGAAGCTTAATTCTTATGGAAAATTAAGCCTTTGAATAGGTTACAAGTCACAAAATAAACCTTAAAAAACAAAGGGAAAACTGACCATACAAAGTGGTTTCCTATGGTGGCCGAAATTCTCACTCCTTTCCTAATCTAATTTGGATTAATTAATTTCTTTATTTTGAATTAGAAATTAATTAATTTACAATGAAAATAATAAAATAATAACTTTCATAAACTTATTTCTCCAGAAAATAAATAAATAAAAGCCAAAAAGTAATGATAATTTCCTAAAACAAAAGGTAGAATCAAATTAGGAAACTAAAATACTAGCTTTTTGATTAAGTTGACTTTGACCAATCTTTAATTTCTTTGAGCTCCAAATCAGCTTCTATATGCTTTTTTAGGATGCCAAATAAGCTTATTATGGAGTCCCACACATTGCCCTTGCTTGGAGGAAAGAGAAAAGGCCAACACGGCATAATGTAGTAAAGCCAGCACAAAATACAGCGAAAACAGGCCAAATTTACTAATTGTCCGTACAACGCCTTTTTGGACGACTTTGAAGCTGCTTTGACTTGATTCCATGTCCTCTTAAACATATGTATTGAATCCATGAAACATTGGAACCATCTCATGCTTCCCAGCATCCATAATTGCACCAAAACCACTATCTGGGTCCGTACCGACTTCCACCACTTGTATGCTCAAAATAGGTCTTAGATCTTCGGGTATGGACAAGCCCTTTTGAATATGAATTACTCCTTGGATAAAGACAGCAAGAGTATCCTTAAACTTTTTAGCTTGGGCCCCAGTGATCGGTCCGGTCTTCATCCGTATCGAGTCGGCACCCCAGCGGGTTGCTGCTTGAGCAGGTTCGGGCTGTAGGCATTTTCATTGATCCTTTCCAAAACATGAAAATATCCATCTCCTCACAGCATAAGCTTGGACTTTCTTTGTTTGGGAATCCTCTCCTTCCTTGGCTTGAATAGAAGGATCATGGTGTTGAAAGGCACTGGTGAGCTAGAATCGGAAAGCGAGGAAACTGAGGATGAATCCGAGCAAGAGGAGTACTTAGAGGATGAGGCCAAAACTTTGAATGTGACCAATGCCAAATTAAACTTGGCATTGGTAGTGGTGAAATGAAAGTGAATAAACAAGCCAAAGTAAAATTTAGCATAGATAAATATGTGGACGTTGTTTTGTGTGATGTTGTGCCTATGCATGCCGAACATATTCTATTAGGTAGACCATGGCAATTTGATAAAGATGCTACTCATTTTGGTCGAGAGACTTATATTGTTTTTAAATTCAAAGGCAAGAAGGTTAAGCTGGAGCCTTTAACTCCAAAGGAAGTATATAGAGACCAATTACAAATCCAACAAAGAAGGGAGGCCAAAACACTCAAGGAGAAGGCTACTATGGCACTAATGGCTTCATCGTCGATCCAAGAAGGTAAGTCCAAGCTTGCTGTCCAAGGTAAGTATTTTAATACACAAATTGAGTGGAAAAACCATAAGAAGGCCAAATTGGGGTGAGAAGAATGGAGAAACTCGAGAGAAATGGTGAGAAAACCAAGAGGGAGGAAAAATGTGTGGAGGCTGAGAGAGAGAAAGGAAAAGAAAGGAAAGAAAGAAAAACTAAAAATTTTTATTTGAGTTTCAGGGATGTTAATAAGGCTATCTTGGGTAAGAAACCATTGCTGATTATGAATTATAAATATGCTAATCTAAAAATGCTTTTGTTGTATAGAACTTCATTTGCATTATTAAAAGCTTTACTTAGTGGAAATTTGAGAATTTGGAAGAGATTATTTGCTTATATTAAAAATTGTGATGAATTTGTATTTCTAGTATTTGTTGTGATAGTGTTTGACCTAGGAGATTTGGTTTGGTTGCATTTAAGAAAGAAGAGGTTCCCCGAACAAAAAAAGTCCAAGCCTATGCCGCATGTGGACGGATCTTTTCAAGTTTTGGAGCCAAATAATAAGAATGCCTATAAGCTTGATTTACCAGGTGAGTATAACATGAGTGCTGCATTTAATATTGTTGATTTAACTTCTTTTTCTATAGGTGATAATCTTGATTTGAGGGCAAATCCTTTTCAAGAGGAGGGGAAAGATGTGATTCCGCCCGAGCCCGCTCAACCGATAACCCGCTAGGGTGCTAACCCAACACGGATGAAGACTAGGCCAATCACAAGAGCTCAAATTAAGAGATTTAAGGACAACCTGGGAGCATTTATACTGGGGGTAATCAATTCTCAACAGAGCTTATCCATACTTGAAGATACAAAGTCTATTCTAAGCATCCAAGTGGTGGAAGCCGATACGGACCCGGGTAGTAGTTTTGGTGCAAATATGGACAACGGGCAGCATGGAATGGTTCCAACTCTTTATGGATTCAATACATATGTTTAAGAGGATATGGAATCAAGTCAACGCAGCTTCAAAGGCATTCAAAAAGGGGTTGTCAATGGAAGTTACAAGTTATCAATGGAAGACCTCAACCCGTTACCTATATTTGAGGTAAGAATCTTTGAATGGTGAAGACGCCACAATAGGGTGCAAAATAACATATTGATAAGTCACTCTACAAGCAAAGCTTGAAAAAGTTCGATATAGTACTTAGAGAACCAAGGGAATCACTATTACTTTGAATCAAAATTGTAATCTAATTTTTATTCATGACTTTTATGCCTTTTAAATAGGCAAAATAAATTACAAAACCTTCCTAAATTTGTGAAAAATAATAATGGACAATAATTAGGTTTAAGAAACCTAATTTGGTTACGTTTAGGAAACCTAATAGGGTTAGGTTTAGGAAACCTAATTTAGCTCGTAGTTTTGTAATTTGAATGGCCTTTAATTCTTTGACCAATTCAACTAAAATTACGAAAGTACTTTAAAAAACTAATAAAAATAAATTAGGAAAATAAATAGGCAACATGCTAAAATTTAATCAAGACATAAATAAAAATTAATATTTTCCTAATTATAAAATTCGACCAAGCTTAGTTGGAAGCCATGTAGGTGCATATTAAGCTATAAATATGGCATAAAATCATCAATATTGTAGACCTAACACATATCACCCTCCACGTGGTAAAAGTGTCATGTCACCATAAATGCCACATCACCATGTTGTAGGATTTCTTGCATTAAGCTCTCTTTCATCTTGGCATCCACCATTCCAATCATATGGCCAATTTTGGTTCATCTTCAGTAATGAACATGCTTCCTTGATATGTGAACACCCCTTGGATTAAACCATTCAGTGCTTCTGGTTATTGGTCCCGTAGAGATTTGAAGTGAATTTTGACTCCATCTCAATTGTGCTCCTATTTATGTTGTCATCAATAAGAATATTCAACTACAAATTTTTCACCTTTTGAACTTGTTTATGGTTTTAACCTTTTAAATTCATTAGATTTATCACCATTACCTTTAAGTGAAAGAGCTAGTGTAGATGGGAAGAAGAATGCCAAATTGGTCAAGCTTCACATGAGAAGGCACATGCTAACATAAAGAGGAAGATAGAGCAACATGCAAAACAAGCCAACAAAGGAAGAAAGAAGGTCATCTTTGAGCCTGAAGATTGGGTATGGTTGCACCTTAGGAAGGAGAGGTTTCCTGAGCAAAGGAAATTAAAACTTATGCCAAAAGGAGATGGACCATTCCAAGTATTGCAGAAGATTGAAGACAATGCTTATAAGCAAGATCTTCAA
Organism: Ziziphus jujuba; assembly: GCF_031755915.1. Classification (NCBI taxonomy): domain Eukaryota; kingdom Viridiplantae; phylum Streptophyta; class Magnoliopsida; order Rosales; family Rhamnaceae; genus Ziziphus; species Ziziphus jujuba. The sequence continues at coordinate 26,872,024 of NC_083379.1, forward strand.
GATCAGTATAACGTTAGTGCTACTTTTAATGTATCTTACTTAACCGCTTTTGATGTAGGTGACAATTTGAGGACAAATCATCTTCAAGAGGAGGGGAATGATGAGGATCATAATGGGAGCACTCAAAGATGGAGTCCTGAGCCATTGGAGTTGCTAATTAGACCAATTACTAGAGCTTGTGCAAAGAGATTTAAGGTAGCATTGAATGATCTTATTCGGGAAGTACTTATCAATAAAGAATGTAAGAGTTTTGCTAAGGAAGAATCAAAATTAGTAATAGTATTGAGCATTAAAGGCTATGGATATGAAAACTTGAAGGAAAATAATGTTAAGGGCAATTTGGTAATTTATAGCATGATGACGTGTCACTTTGATGACATGGCATCTTTGGATATGTGGCATGACATGTGGCATCTAAGTGGTTGTCCAACATGGCTTGAAAAGAAAGAAATCAGCTTGTTTCCTTTTTAGGCCAATTAGGTGTTTTACTTGATAACCAAGTTACTTAATCATCAAGTTTTATTATTTTAGTCTTATTTCGATTTTAGAAAATCTTTAATTTTATTATGTTGTTAATTTTTTTGGTTGGGAAATTAACTAGTTTCCTAATCTTAAGTTGTTATGTAATTAGTCACTTTCTTAAGAAAGATGGATCATGGCGCATGTGTGTTGATTGTAGAGCCATAGATACTATTACCCTTAAGTAGAGGCATCTTATTCCTATATTAGATGATATGCTTGAAAGTGGGTGATGAATGGAAAACGGCATTTAAAACAAAATATGGATTGTATGAATGGTTAGTAATGCCTTTTGGTTTAACTAATGCACCTAGCATTTTTATGAGGTTAATGAATCATGTCATACATCCATTCATTAGAAAATTTATGGTTGTCTATTTTGATGATATTTTAGTGTACAGCTGAAATCTTGATGATCATGTAGGACATTTTAGGCAAGTTCTAAATATTTTTAGGAAGAAAAGATTATTTGCTCACCTTAAGAAGTGTGATTTTTGCAAAGATGAGCTACTATTTCTAGGATTTTTTGTGATAGTATTTGACCTAAGAGATCGGATTTGGTTGTGATGATGTGATTCCGCCCGAGCCCGCACAACCTACAACCCGCTGGGTTGCTGACCTGATACGGATGAAGACCGAGCCGATCACTAGGGCTCAAGCTAAGAGGTTTAAGAAAAACCTTACTGCCTTTATCTTGGGGGTAATTCATTCTCAAAAGGGCTTGTCCATACCCAAAGATAGAAGGCCTATTTTGGGTATACAAGTGGTGGAAGCCGATATGGACTCGGATAGTAGTTTTGGTGCATTTATGGAGTTTGGGTAGGAAGAAACGGTTCCAACTCTTTATGGATTCAATACATATCACTAAGATTTCATGGAAACAAGTCAAGGTAAAGAAAAACCAACTTGTACGGACAGTTTCAAAATTTGGCCCAAAATTATTGTATTTTGTGCTGGCTTTACTGTATTTTGCTGAGTTGGCTTTTCTCTTTCTTCCAAGCTTCTCTTTCTTCCAAGCAAGGGCAACGTGTGGGAATCCATAAAAAGCTTATTTGGCATCCTAAAAAGCATATTGAAGCTGATTTGGAGCTCAAATTGGTCAAAAATTGATCAAAGTCAACTTAATCAAAAAGCTAGTATTTTAGTTTCCTAACTTGATTCTACTTTCGTTTTAGGAAATTACCATTATTTTTTTACTTTTATTTATTTATTTGCATAAAAAATAAGTTTAGGAAAGTTATTATTTTATTATTTTCATTGTAAATTTCGTAATTCAAAATAAGGGAATTAATTAATTCAAATTAGATTAAAAAATTGTGTGAAATTAGGCAATTTTCTAATTGGATTCTATGTTGGCCGAAATTTCCTAATCCTTTTAGGGTTTTATTTTGTTCATTCAAAGCGTATTTAAAGGCTTATTTTTTAATGAGAAATCAAGCTTGAATTTTATACAGAAAATTATTTATGAGATTGAATTTTCTTTGTTCTGTTGAACACCTAAAACACAATCAGTGAATGAGTGTTTTAGTTTGACTTATCAATAAGCCTTCCATCACCTATTGTGGCATCTTCATTATATACCAAGGTTTCTAATCACAGGTTGGTTAGGAGTCAAGGTGGCCATTAGAATTTGAACATAATTAGATCCAGGCTAATATAATATGGGTTTAGGACCGGGTCATCCTAGGTTCGTATCAATTGATATCAGAGCCAAATTTTATTCAGGTTTGATCTATCTTTATTTGCCTTATTTCTTTTTATGTTATTCTGCAATTTTAGCATTAGGTTAAGGTTGCATCCATCTCATACACGTTCTTCATCTTAAAAAAAATAATAATAATAATATTCATTCCTAGTTGAATTAGGATTTCCTAGTTTTATCGTATTTTTGTTTCCTAATTTGTTGATTGTTTTTCATCATTGTTCTTGTTAATTTTGGTTTTTTTTTTCTTTGCTGTTTTAGTCTCAAATATTTGCATTCATATATTCAAAAAAAAAAAAAAAAAAAAGAAGAAGGGTTTGCGACAACATATTTAAAAAAAAAAAAAAAAAACTGCACTTGTTTTTGTTGGAGGCTATGGGTTTGGTCAATTTTTGGTGTGGAATTGCAACTTTTAGTGTTGATCCTTGCTATTGCAGTTGCTTTATGATTTGTGAGGGAAAATAAAAAAGAAAAAATTTCGGTTTGTTGGAGTTTGATTTGTTTGCTTGAAATTTGTTGGAGCTGTTGGTTTGTTGATTACTTATTCAATATTTGAGTTGCTGGAGAATTATTTTTACTGCTGGATATTTGGAATTTTGGATGCTTAAATTGTTGGATTAAAATTAGATAAAGGAATTGATACAAAACTTGAATTACAAGAACAACAACAAACACTATTCTATATTTTTGTTCGATTTGATTCTTGTTTGAGTTTGAAATTCTTTTTCCTAAATTTTATTCTTGAATCCTTAATCTCTTACTGTCTGGTCCAGTTCTTAAAAATTCCAAAGATTTCTCCTTAATTTGCTTTATTTTGCCTAGAAAGCCGAAAACTAGGTTTTGTTGAATTCTTTTGGTATTGCCTACTTTTTGCTACTATTTTGTTGATAAGTTTAATTAAGACATACTTGTGATCTAATTGCTGTTTTGTGGGTCTTTAAATTAGTACTTTGAGATAATTCATTGAGAGGAAAAAGGCAAGAGAGTGTGAGCACAAAAGAGGGTTAAAAGCCGAAATTAGTGTACAAACACGAGTGTCGAGTTCTTGTATTGAGTGAAACATGTAAGGGAGTGAATCTGGTGAGAATTTATTTTATTTTTGATGTACAATAAAGGCAAATAACCCTTAGAGTACTCAATGAGGATGTAAGTTTTCAAATCCCTAATGTTATTAAATTTCCTAATCTTGATGAAATTTCTTCCTGCTTTCTTGTTGATGCATGTGATGAATTGGTAAATGATATGGTAAAGGAAAGTAATTTGATCCCTTTGGATTAAGTGAGTTATTTGGACCATGTGAAGAAGAAGAAAAACAAGAGTGTAACATCATAGATACAGCCACCTACTGTGAGGTAGATTATGTTGGAAAGTTTAAAGATTTAGGTGAGAGTGGAGCTAGAAAGATACCAAGTGTGGACCACCTACCTATAATTTATTTAAAACCACCACCTAGTCATTTAAAATATGCTTTTCTAGGATTTAATAATACCATTCCGGTAATAATTTCATTTTCCCTTAGTGAGGACCAAGAAGCCAAACTTTTAGAAGTCTTAAAGGGAACATAAAACTGCACTAGGTTTGGACTATAGCTTATATTGATGGTATTAGCCTCTCTATTTGTATGCACAAAATACTTATGGAGGAAGATCATAAACCAACTGTAGAACATCAAAGGAGGCTTAATCCTAATCTTAAGGAAGTGGTTCGTGGTGAGATTTTAAAGCTTTTAGATGCCGGGATTATCTATCCTATTTCGGATAGTAATTGGGTAAGTCCCGTTCAAGTAGTTCCTAAGAAAGGTGGGATGACTGTGCAAGAGAATGATAAAAGTGAGCTTATTCCTATTAGGCTAGTTACTGGGTGGAGAGTGTGTATTAATTATAGAAAGCTTAATAAGGCCACTAGAAAAGACCACTTTCCTTTGCCATTCATTGATAAAATGTCAGAAAGGTTAGCTAGTAAGGAATATTATTGTTTTCTAGATAGTTATAGTGATTACAATCAAATAGCTATTACCCCCAATGATTAAGAAAAGACTACTTTTAATTGTCCTGATGGAAATTGAGGTAGATAAAGCTAAAATAGAAGTTATAGAGAAATTGCCTCCACCAACTTCAATAAAAGGTATTAGGAGTTTTCTTGGGCATGCGAGCTGTTATAGGAGATTTATTAAGGATTTTTCCAAGATAACTAACCTCTTTGTAACTTGTTGAATAAAGATGTTCCCTTTGTTTTTTATGATGAATGCATGCATGCTTTTAATCTTTTAAAAGAAAAATTAATATGTACTCCCATTATGTGTGCTCCTAATTGGAATCTATCTTTTGAAATTATAAGTGATGCTAGTGATTACGCTATAGGAGCTATTTTGGGACAAAGGAAAGATAAAAAACTGCATGTTATTTATTATGCTTCTAGAAGTTTGAATGATGATCAACTTAATTATGCTACTACTGAGAAAGAGATGCTTACCGTTGTCTTTGCTTTTGATAAGTTTAGAGCATATTTGTTAGGTTCTAAGACCATTGTCTATACCGTTCATAGTGTAATTAAGTAACTCATGAGTAAGAAAGAGTCTAAACCAAGGTTAATTATATGGTTTTGTTACTTCAAGAGTTTGATTTAGAAATTGTGGATAAAAAAAGGAGTAGAAAACCTAGTAGCCGATCACTTGTCTAGGTTGGAATTGAGTAAGGAAAAAGAAGAAAGAGACATAGAAGAGTGTTTCCTGGATGAGAGAATGTTTAGGGTTGATGGTGTGTTTGATGTACCTTGGTATGCGGACATTGTTAATTATTTGGTTACTAATGTTATGCCACCTAGCTTTTAGGAGGCTTAAATAGAAACAACCAAATTTTGGGAGTTTCTAAGATTCTTTTAAGGGTTCTAGAGTTTTAAAATTTTAGAGTTTTAGAAGATCAATGGAGAGCTTGGAGGAGGCATAGAGACGTGGGCTTTCTTGGAGAAGAAGGCTACGACTTTGAGAGCTCTTGGAGGAGAATTTCTTCAATAGTTTTTATTCTCTTTTCTTTTCTCTTTAACTGTGAATCTTATTACTTTTAACAATTATGGATGTTAAATTTATTTTTTCCATGAACTAAATTTTATAGTTAGGGTTATGATGTAGCCCTAATTATGAAGGTTTAATTACTTTAATATATGTTGAGTTTTTTTTAATTAGTAATATGTTTTGTTAATAAATCATTGGTGCGCTTAATGTTTTCATAGGCCGGAAGGATGATTTAATTTATAGGCCGGAAGGAATAAATTAGGTTATGTGAATATTATCAATTGTGAGTGGAAACTACTTTTGATTAATTTTGTGATTGACAAAATTACTAGTTAATTAAATTGGAATAGTTAGTGGTGAAATCAAATGCCTTAGTATTCATAATTATTGAATTCTCTCTCTTACTTGAAATTGAGCTAATTTTAATTGATTGCTTTTGTTTAATTTAGTTTATTTATTTTCAATTGTCATCTTAAATTTTAGTTCAAATATTATCAAAATCTAATTATCTTTGGTACTTAATTGTTAATCCCTTGGGTACGACAACCCTTTTTTTTTTTTCCACTTTATTACTTGAAAACGATTCGTACACTTGCGAGTTGATTTTACACATCACAACCTTAGCTTATATTTTTAGCCTTGAAGTTGTTTTGAAATTTGGATTGGCTTAGTTGGTGCTCCATGGATTGTTGATTTCCAAGGGCTTCATGCACTAGATACACATGTCATACCCTTCCTCTTAAGTTGTTGCTCCATTTTGGTTGCCATTTGCAACATCTCTTCAAGATCAAGTATTAGTGCAAATTGACTTGATCAGCAATGTTCTTGTTCAAACCCGTAAGAAAATGAGCCACTATAAATTCCTCATCCTAAACCATATCAACTCTAAGCATTAAAGACTTCATCTATTGGTGGCATTTCTCTGTACTTCTAGAACCCTTGAACAAGTTTGTAACTTTTGATAAATACTATGACAATAAAGACTAGGTAGAAACATCTTTCTCATTAAAGTTTTCGTCTCTCCCCATGTTGAAATTAGTGCTTGGCCAACTCTCCTAGTAGTGCATTCCTTATCCCACCACTTTAGAGCATAGTTATGACACTCTACACTTATTAGCTTGACCTTCTTAGATTAAAGTAACCATGAAAGTTAAAAACCATCTCGACTGCATCTTGACATGCAATGAAGGTAATTTAAGTGTCGGGATCCATCCTTAAATTGACCTTAGTTGTTTTGTTGAATCTTAATTCTTAGTGCTTTTTTTCTTTTTAGCCACACCTAAATCACTCAGTTTGCAATATATATCACAACCAAAGCCAGCAGCAACATCACAAAAAAACTTCGACTTTCACATTTTTTTGACATTTTTTTTCCTTGTACTAAAGTAATAGCAACAAAGTTCCAAATGCCACCAAATATAAACCTCAATCCAAGTAATTCAATGGATAAAGTTTGATACAATTCATTTCCATTAATGTATTTTAACTAGGATGCAATCTGAGGTTATTTTTTTGGTAAATGGACGGAAGGAGACCAAAAATTTCTAACTCAAACAAAGATTGATACACAAAAAAACCTACAAAAAATTTAGCTCAAACAAAATTTGTCTTTCGGATTTGATGATGATGAAGAACAAAATAAATTAAACCAATCTAGATTTGGATAAATTAATACTCGATCATCTAATTGATTAAGGTTCTATGGAATGAACATTATACTCAATTTTCTATTTGACTGCGATTCTGTGGAATGAATGATGCCACAAAAGGGTTACAGAAATACCCTACTGATAAGTCACAGATTGAACTTTACTTTTCAAGCTAGAAAAGTATAAAGGTTAGTTATTAGAGAACCAAAAGGTTTAAATCTCACAAGTATTAATTTTTGCTAAAGATCAAAAGTTGTTGTGTTAATGAAAAGTACCTTAAAATTCCACTAATAATATTTTCTAAACCCTAAATTCTAACTTATTTACTAATTTAAATTTGACTAGTCAATTCTTTTATAGTTTAGGAAAGTGACTAATTACATGACAAATTAAGATTAGGAAACTAATTAACAATTATTTATCCATCTAAAAATAATTAAAAACATAATAAAAATTAAAGGTATTGATGAGGACATGACCAAGAGCCCTTCAAGATGGAGCCCAGATCCACTTCAAATGTCACTAATGAACTTGCTTCCTTGGATTGAAAACACCTCCTTGATTAAACCATTTAGTGCCTCTTTTAATCTCTTTGCTCATGCTCGAGTTATGGGTCCTGTAGACATTTAAAGTGGTTCGGGGCTCCATCTTGAAGGGCTCTTGGTCATGTCCTCATCATTTTCCTTGTTGTTTTAATCTTAATTAGTTGCATTCATATATTAAAAAAAATGAATTTTGAGAACATCAATGCATAGACCTAAAACTTTGCAATTTGTTAGTTTGGAAGGTGCAATCGGGATTTGAGAATTTGTTGGCATTGAAGTTATGATTTTTGTGGTGATTGTACTGTTGCGTATTGTGTTGGTATATTTTGTTGAGATTAAAAAAATAAAGAGGGGAAAAAAAAGCCACAGTTAAAAAAAAAAAATTGCAAAAGACCGATTTTGGAGAAGTTGAAAATTTGAATTTGATTTGGGTTTGGAAATTTCATTGTGTTTATTGAAGCTACTATTTGCTTTTGGAATATTGGTTGCTGAATAGTTGAATATTGGTGCTAATTGATTGGATTAAAATTGGTTTAAGGATTTGATACAAAGGTTTAAATTATGAGAACTACAACCAACAATTATTGAAAATTCACAAGGAAGGCCGAACCCTAGGATGGAACCACATGGAAGACGTTGTCGAGGTAGAGGAGGTCGCTGATGTTTTAGGGAGGAATTTGCACTCTAAGGAAGGAAAATCCATGGAAGACAAACCCAAGAAGATGATGGTCTCAGAAATGTTGACGTTAACATACCACCATTCTTTGGAAAAAGTGATCCGAAGGCTTACTTGGAATGGGAGGAACAGATGGAGATGATTTTTTATTGTCGTAACTATTCAGAGGCTAAACTTTGATGGCCATGTGCAACATCCCCTTAATCTCCACATAATGATGCAAGTCTACTTGATTTGCTATTTTTCTATTCAAACCAGCCAAGAAACGTGCCATTGTAGCCTCCTTATCCTCCTCAACATTGGCCCTCATCATAAGGATTTCCATCTCCTTATAATAGTCCTCCACACTCTTATTTCCTTGAGACAAACTTTGTGGTTTCTAAAAAATGCTTCCATAGTAATGGCTAGGTACGAATTGCTTCCTCATCAAAGCCTTCATCTCTTCCCATGTATCTATAGGTCTTTGACCCGCTCGCCTCCTAGAAAGTGTCTCTTTGTCCCACCATCCAATAGCATAGTTTGTGAATTCAACAACTGCTAATTTAACCTTTTTAGCCTCGAAGTAGTTCTGACAATCAAATACCATCTCAATTCTCTTCTCTCACTCGAGATATGCTTCTGGATCACTTTTACCTTGGAATGATGGTACTTTCATCTTAATTTCTCCATAGTCATTGCCTCAGTCTAACCTCTCTCCCCCATGGAATTGATTGGTTCCTGAACCAATGTCTTCCCCTTCTTCCCCATAGTTATCTCCCACTCATTCCCAATCTTCCCTTCTTGGAGTATTTCTTCCTCTACCACATCCATGAACGAACCTTTGTGGAGGTCGTTGCTGCGGTGTTTGGATAGATGATTCTATCCTATCCAACCGATTATGCATCTGCCCCATCTCCAACGTAGTGCTCTTTGAAATTCCACCACGGCTTGAGTGTATAACTTCAGATCAGCCACACCTGGAGTTCTTTCCACACTTTCTCTAACTTGGTTTTGTGACATGACGTTTCTGTGGAACTTGTTTGTAAAAAGGACCTCACAACACTCCCTTATGTGTTTCGCTCAAATCAAGGTCTCAATTCACTCGTCTTTGCACTCTAGTTATAGTTCGACTTTTACCCTCTATAATTTTCACCTCTCTTGCCTTTTTAACACTCTAGTAATTTTATTTGGTTCTTTGCAAACTGATTTTAAACTAAAACAAACTAGCAAGTAACAATCCAAATAGACCTACTAAACAGTTATGAAAATAAGGCTACAAGACAAATAAAATGAAAAGTAACAAGAAAAAGGCAATGATGAAAGCTCAACATGAAATTTGGCACAAACAAAAGAAACTAGAATGTGAAGAACAAATTGGAATGAGATTTACAAAGTGCAATTAGTGAATATTCAACAAACCTTATTTTCGGTATTGATTTTGGCTTGTTTTTGGTGCTCCTCAAAGATGCCATAAACCACAAGAACAAGAACAAAAATAATTCAATGCCATAAACCACAAGAACAAGAAAAAAAATAAAAAAATTTAAGAACAAATTTTTGTTTTGTTTTTTTGTGTTGTTCTTTCTTTTTTTTTTTTTTTAAATAAGATTTGCTCGGAATGAATGATGAAGAACACAAAAACAAAATGCAAAGAAAAATGCAGCAACCCAAACGTAAAGAACAACCAAAGAAATCAAAGATGCAATTTCTAACCTAATGCAAAAAATCGGCCAAAAAAAAACCAAGAAAAACAATGAAACAAAAGAAAAGAAATAGATAGATCAAACCTGTAACTAGAAACTAGCTTTAATACCAAATTGATACGAACCTAGGATGACCTACTCCTAAACCTATAATAAAGATTGAATTAGACCGTCTTTTTACAAGTTATCAATTGAAGACCTCGACCCATTACCTATACTTAAGGTAAGAACCTTGGTATGGTGAAGACGCTCATCATATGATGACATGGCACTTTTGCCACGTGGAGGGTGATATACGCCTACCTGGCATTGGCTGATTTTAATAATTAGGAAATATTAGTTTTTATTTTATGTCTTGATTGGATTTTGGCATGTTGCCTATTTTATTTTCCCAATTTAGTTTTATTAGGTTTTTAAATTACTTTCCTATTTTTATTAGGAAACTAGGAGATAAATTAGGTTTCCTAAACCTAACCAAATTAAGGTTCTTAAACCTAACCACATTAGGTTTCCTAAACCTAATTTTCGTCTATAATTATTCCATAATTATTTTTAGAAAATTTAGGAAAGCTTTGTAATTTATTTTGCCTATTTAAAGGTACACAAGTCATGAATAAAATTTAGATTACAATTTTGATTCAAAGTGAGAGTTATTCTCTTGGTTCTTTAAAAACTATATCGGACTTTTTCAAGCTTTGCTTGTGGAGTTTAAATTTGACTTATCAATAGGTTATTCCACACACTATTGTGGCATCTTCATCATGCCAAGGTTCTTATCTTAAATATAGATAATGGGTCGAGGTCTTCCATTGATAACATGTAATTAGACGGTCTACTTAAATTAGGAGCAGGTCGTCCTAGGTTCGTATCAATAGGTTGGATAGGAATGGCCAAACTCCGTTGCTGCCATCTTCACCTTCTTGGCCTCCGAATAATGATGACAATCGAAAATCATCTCCATTCTCTCTTCCCATTCCAAATATGCTTCCGGATCACTTTTACCCATGAATGGTGGGATGTTTACCTTGATATTCCCTAGATCATCATCTTTGTTCCTTGCTGGTATCCCATGGTAATGTCTTTCTTGAGGTTCAAAAATTTAATCAAACCCCTCATCCAAGTCAAAATGATACGAACCTAGGATGGCCTACTCCTAAACCCATATTATATTAGCCCGGATCTAATTATGTCCAAGTTTTAATGGTCACCTCAACCCCTAACCAACCTGTGATTAGAAACCTTGGTATATAATGAAGACGCCACAATAGGTGATGGAAGACCTATTGATAAGTCAAACTAAAACACTCATTCACTAATGGTGTTTTAGGTGTTCAAAAAAACAGAAAATTCAATCTCGCAAATAATTTTCAGTATAAAATTCAAGCTTTTTTTTTATTGAAAAATAATCCTTTAAATAGGCTACAGAGCCACAAAATAAAACCCTAAAAATGAAGGGAAAACCGGCCATACAAAGTAGTTTCCTATGGTGGCCGAAATTTCACTCCGTTCCTAATCTAATTTGGATTAATTAATTCCTTTATTTTGAATTAGGAATTAATTAATTTATAATGAAAATAATAAAATAATAACTTTCCTAAACTTATTGTTCCATAAAATAAATAAATAAAAACTAAAAAGTAATGGTAATTTCCTAAAGCAAAAAAAGTAGAATCAAATTAGGAAACTAAAATACTAGCTTTTTGACTAAGTTGACTTTGATCAATTTGAACTCCAAATCAGCTTCAATATGCTTTGTAGGATGCCAAATAAACTGAATATGAAGTCCCACACATTTCCCATGCTTGGAAGAGGAAGAAAAAGCCAACTCAGCAAAATACAGTAAAGCCTGCACAAAACACAGTAAAAAACAGGCCAAATTTGAAGCTGTCCGTACAACCCCTTTTTGAATGCCTTTGAGGCTGCCTTGACTTGATTCCATATCCTCTTAGATAAATGTATTGAATCCATAAAGAGTTAGAACCATTTCATATTGTTCGTTGTCCATATTTGTACCAAAACTGCTACCCGGGTCCGTATCGGCTTCCACCACCTGGATGCTTAGAATAGGCTTTGTATCTTCAAATATGGATAAGCTCTGTTGAGAATTGATTACCCCTATATAAATGTTCCAAGTTTGTCCTTAAATCTTTTAATTTGAGCTCTTGTGATTGCCCTGGTCTTCATCCGTGTTGGGTTAGCACCCCAACGGGTTATCGGTTGAGCAGGCTCGAGCGGAATCACATAAATCCTTGTATTGTTTTATCTATGGATTTTGTACTTGGTTTATCTAGGTCTAGGACGGGAAAAGATTCAATTCTTGTGGTTGTTGATAGATTTTCTAATATGGCCCATTTCATTGCATGTAATAAAATTGATGATGTATCTAATGTAGCTAACTTGTTCTTTAAGAAGGTGGTGAGTCTATATGGTATGCCTAGGACTATTGTTTCAGATAGGGATGCTAAGTTCTTGAATTACTTTTGGAAAATATTATGGGCTAAATTAGGCACTAAATTTTTATTTTCCACTATCCACAAACTAATAGTCAAACTGAAGTAGTGTATAGAACTTGGTTTGCATTGTTGAGAGCATTAATTAGTAGAAATTTGAGAACTTGAGAGGAACGTTTGCCATATGCTAAATTTGCTTATAATAGAACCATATATTCTGCTACTAAATATTCACCATTTGAAATTGTTTATGGTTTTAATCTTTTAATTCCATTAGATTTAACACCTTGCCTTTTAATGAACACTCTAATCTAAATGAAAAATAAAAAGTTAAATTCCTTAAGCAGATTCATGAAAAGACTTGCAAACATAGAAAGCTGGACTGAGCAATATGCAAAGGTTGCTAACCAAGGCTGATTAAGATATTGTTTGAACTTAAAGATTGGGTTTGGTTACATGTGAGAAAAGAGATGTTTCCTAAAGAATGCAAGTCAAAGCTTATGCGTCGAAGAGATGGACATTTTCAAGTCTTGGAGAGGGTCAATGAAAACACCACAAGCTTAATTTACCAGATGAGTATAATGTGAGTGCTGCACTTAATGTTGCCGATTTATCTCATTTTCTGCAAAAATGATGACTTTAATTTTAGGACAATTCACTTTCAAGAGGGGAATGACGAGAATCTGACTATACTCGTGCAAACAACAACTTGTTGGGGTGTTGATCCTGTGCAACTGAAGACTAGACCAATTACATGGGCACAAGCTAAAAGGTTTAAGGACAATCTGGTTAGCTTCATTCAAAAAGTAATTCAATCTTAAGAAGGCATATTAATATCAGAAAATTTAAAGCCCGCATTGAGAATCCAAGTTGAGAAGGTAGAAATGCTGTTTTGGTACATTTAAGGACTTCGAGCAACAAGGAATGGGTTGATAGCTTAGGAATGTAATTTAGCTCAACAAGAGACCATGGAATCATGTCAAGGGTTCTGCAATGGTATCCAAGCACATCATTTGTACCCAAGCTTCCAATATGGCCGAATCGAACTGTTTTAGTGCTGGGAAAGAGTTATCTTATCATCCAAGCAAGCTTTGATCATTCCAATCAATGACAATGTGTGGAAACCAGTTCTAATCCTACTAGGCATCCTATATGGCATATTGAAACTGATTTAGAGCCTAAACGAGCTGGTAATTGGACAAAGATAGCTTATTTGGAAAACTAGTTTACTACTTTCTAAATCCGACATTTGACTTTTAAATTAGGAAATAGTCTTCGATTTTGGTTTTCATTTAATTATTTGCTGGATAAATTTAGTTAGGAAGGTTGATATTTTAATAATTTGATTGTAATCTTGGCATATTGCTCATTCCTCCTCTCAATGTTTGCTTTTTTCTTCTAATGAATTTGCTTAACAAATTCAGCTTTTATTTTTCCATCTAGGTTAGCAAGTTCACTTAAATGAAAGGTGTTAAATCTAATGGCATTAAAGGATTAAAACCATAACAATTTCAAATGGAGAATATTTAGTAGCTAAATGTATGGTTCTATTATAAGCAAACTCAACATGCAGCAAGCATTCCTCCTAATGAGGACATGACCAGAACTATCTTAAGATGGAGTCTAGATCCACTTTAAATCTCTATAGGACCAATTACCAGGGCAAGAACAAATAGATTTAAATGCTCTAACCGAGGAGGTATTTACAACCCAAGGAAGCAAGTTCATTACTGAAGATGAACTAAAATTGGTCCATATGACTGGGATGGTGGATGCCAACGTGAAAGAGAGCTTAATGCATGCACGTTTTGATGACATGGATGGTGATGTGGCATCATATGGTGACATGACATCCAACTAAGCTTGGCCGAATTTTATAATTAAGAAAAAATTAATTTTTATTTATGTCTTGATTGGATTTTGGCATGTTGCCTATTTACTTTCCTAATTTAGTTCTTATTAGGTTTTTAAATTACTTTCTTAATTTTATTAGAGTTGAATTGGTCAAAGTATTAAGTGCCATTCAAATTAGGAAACTAGGAGCCAAATTAGGTTTCTTAAACCTAATCACATTAGGTTTTCTAAGCTTAATCACGTTAGGTTGTTTAAGCCTAACCACATTAGATTTCCTAAACCTAACCACATTAGGTTTCCTAAACCTAATTTTTTTCCATTTTTATTTTTAGTGAATTTAGGAAAGTGTAATTTGTTTTGCCTATTTAAAGGCACAAAAGTCATGAACAAAAATTTGATGACAATTTTGTTTCAAAGTGAGAGTGATTTGAACTTTTCAAGCTTTGCTTGTGGAGTTTAAATATGACTTATCAATAGGTTATTCCGCACCCTATTATGGTGTCTTCACTATACCAAAATTCTTACCTCAAATATAGGTAAGGGTCGAGGTCATCCATTGATAATTTGTAATTAAACGGTCCAAATCAATCTTTGTTACAGGTTTAGAGGCAAGTTGCTCTAGGTTCGTATCAATTTGGTATCAAAGGGAGTTTTGTATTATAGGTTTGATCTATCTATCTTTGTTTTCATTGTTTTTCTTTGTTCTTGGCTTTCTGCGATATTTGCATTAGGTTAGAAATTGCATCTTTGATTTCTTTGGTTGTCTTATCCATTTGGTCACTGCGTTCTCCTTTGCATCTTTTCTTTTTTTCTTTTTGTTCTTTTTCATCCATGCGATCATATATTAAAAATAAAATAAAAACTCTTGGTTCTTTTTTGCATCCTAACCTTTACGGTTGATCGCTTGGTGTGTTTTCATTGTTGGTATTACTATAGTTTGATAAAGATTTGATGAGGACATGACTAGGAGCACCCCAAGATAGAGTCCAGAGCCACTTCAAATTTCTACGGGGACCAATAACCAGGGCAAGAGCAAAAAGGTTTAAAGAAGCACTAAATGGTTTAATGCAAGAGGTGTTCACATCCTGAGGAAGCAAGTTCATTACTAAAGATGAACCAAAATTAGTTCATATGATTGGAACGGAGGATGCCAACATGAAAGAAAGCCTAATGCATGGAATCCAACAATACAGTGATGTGGCATAATTTGATGACATGGATGGTGATGTGGCATCATATGGTGACGTGGCACTTTTGCCATGTGGAGGATGATATGTGCCTACATGGCATTGGCTGAATTTTATAATTAAGAAATATTAGTTTTTATTTTATGTCTTGATTGGATTTTAGCATGTTGCCTATTTTATTTTCTAAATTTAGTTATATGAGGTTTTTAAATTACTTTCCTATTTTTATTAGGAAACTAGGAGACAAATTAGGTTTTCTAAACCTAACCAAATTAGGTTTCCTAAACCTAACCACATTAGGTTTCCTAAACCTAACCACATTAGGTTTCCTAAACCTAACCACCTTAGGTCTAAGCCTATCAAAATTAGGTTTTCTAAACCTAATTTTCTTCCACAACTATTCCATAATTATTTTTAGCAAATTGAGGAAAGCTTTGTAATTTATTTTGCCTATTTAAAGGCACACAAGTCATGAATGAAATTTAGAATACAATATTGATTCAAAGTGAGAGTGATCTATTGGTTCTCTAAGAACTATATCGAACTTTTCAACCTTTGCTTGTGGAATTCAAATTTGACTTATCAATAGGTTATTCCACACCCTATTGTGGCATCTCCACATGGGTCGTACATGCCACTTCCTATACCTAACCACCCTTGGGTAGATATTTCTATGGACTTTGTTTTAGGGTTGGCTAAAACAAGGAAAGGTAGGGATTCGATTTTTGTGCATCTCATATTTTATTGCATGTCATAAAACCAATGATGCATCTCATATTGCTGATTTGTTCTTTAAAGAAATTGTTAGGTTGCATGGAATGCCTAGAACAGTAGTGTCTGATAGAGATGCAAAATTCTTAAGTTACTTTTGGAAAACATTGTGGGCCAAGTAGGGTACTAAATTGTTGTTTTCTACTACTTGTCATCCACAAACTGACGGACAAACAGAGGTAGTAAATAGAACTTTATCTACTTTGTTGCGAACATTGATAAGTCAGATATCAAAACTTTGGAAGAATGTTTACCTCATGTTGAATTTGCTTACAATAGATCTGTACATTCTGCCACTAAATTTTCACCTTGCAAAATTATATGATTTTAATCCTTTAACTCCATTGGATTTAACACCTTTACCTTTGAGTAAGTGTGCTAATTTAGATGGGAAAAAGAAAGCTGATTTTGTTAGGCAACTACATGAGAAGGCCAAAGCTAACATTGAAAGGAGAACCGAACAATATATAAAGCAAGCAAACAAAGAGCGCCAACAAGTTATTTTTGAGCCTCGAGAATGGGTTTGGTTGCATTTGAGAAAGGAAAGATTTCTGGCTCAATGAAAGTCTAAACTCATGCCACGTGGATATGGTCCCTTCCAAGTGTTGGAGAGACTTAATGACAATGCTTATAAATTAGATCTTCCAGGTGAGTATAATGTAAGTGCTACTTTTAATGTCGCTTTATCTACTTTTTGTGCAGGTGACGATTTGAGGACAAATCTTTTTCAAGAGGAGGGGACTGATGAGGACATGAACAAGAGCCCTTCAAGATGGAGCCTAGATCCACTTCAAATGTCTACAGGACCCATAACTCGAGCACGAGCAAAGAGACTGAAAGAGGCACTAAATGGTTTAATGCAAGGGGTGTTTACAACTCAAGGAAGCAAGTTCATTAGTGAAGCTGAACTAAAATTGGTCCATATGATTGGGATGGTGGATGCCAAAGTGAAAGAGAGTTTAACGCATGGACTTCTACAACATGGTGATGTGGCATCATATGGTGACATGGCATCCAAATAAGCTTGGTCAAATTTTAGAATTAGGAAAATATTCATTTTTATTTATGTTTTGATTGGATTTTGGCATGTTGCCTATTTACTTTCCTAATTTACTTTTTATTAGGTTTTTAAATTACTATCCCAATTTTATTAGAGTTGAATTGGTCAAAGAATTAAAGGCCATTCAAATTAGAAAACTAGGAGCTAAATTAGGTTTCCTAAACCTAACCACATTAGGTTTCCTAAACCTAACCAAATTAGGTTTCCTAAACCTAATCACATTAGGTTTCCTAAACCTATCAAAATTAAGTTTTCTAAACCTAATTTTCATCCATTATTATTCCACCTTTACTTTTAGTAAATTTAGAAAAGCTTTGTAATTTATTTTGCCTATTTAAAGGCACATAAGTCATGAATAAAGGGGAGATTATGATTTTTATTCAAAGTAAGAGTAATTCTCTTGATTCTCTAAGAACTATATCGAACTTTTTCAAGCTTCGCTTGTGGAGTTCAAATTCGACTTATTAATAGGTTATTCCGCACCCTATTGTGGCATTTTCACTATACCAAGGTTCTTACCTCAAATATGGGTAACGGGTCGAGGTCTTCCATTGATAGCTCATAATTAGACGGCCTTAATTCTATCTTTGTTACAGGTTTAGAGGTAGGTTGCTCTAGGTTCGTATCATTGGAACTATGCTTTGCTTCCCAAAGTCCAAAAATGCACTAAAATATTTACCTGGGTCCGTAATGGCCTCCACCACTCGGATGCTTAAAATTGGTCTTGTATCTTCAGATATGGATAAACCCTTTTGAGAATTGATAACTCCCTTTATGAATCCAGCCAGGTTGTCCTTAAATCTCTTGGCTTTTGCTCTAGTGATTGGCCTGGTCTTCATCTGTATTAGATCAGCACCCCAACTGGTAAAGCATCCAAAGAGGTGGTGTGCGCATAGGAGAGAGTTTGGTCGGTTTTACTGTATTTTGCTGAGTTGGCATTTTCTCTTTGTTCCAATAAAGGGTTAACATGTAGGACTCAATTGTCATCCTATTTAGCATCCTACAAGGCATATATGGAAGGTGATTTAGAGCTTAAATTGGTCAAAGATAACTTAATAAAAAAGATAGTTATTTAGTTTCCTAATTTGATTTTGACTTTTGTTTTAGGAAATTAGTCTTTTATTTGGTTTCTTCTTATTTATTTGCTGGAAAAATCTGATATGAACCTAGAGTGCCTTGCCTTTAAACCCCGTAAGAAGGATTGATTTGAACCTAGAGTACTTTGCCTCTAATTCAATCTTTGTTATGGGTTTAGAGTCAGGTTGCTCTAGGTTTGCATCAGTGTCTCTTTGTTCCACTATCCAATAGCATAGTCCATAAATTTAACAGTGGCAAATTTAACCTTTTTAGCCTCCGAATAGTTTTGACAATCAAATACCATATCAATCCTCTTCTCCCACTCATGATAAGCTTCTAGATCACTTTTACCATGGAATGATGGTATTTTCATCTTAATTCCTCCATAATCATTGCTTCGATCTAATCTCTCTCTCCCATGGACTAGGTTGGTACCCGAACCAATGTTTTATTCTTTTTTCTCATATTCATGATTCCATCCTATCCAACCTGTCTCGGATTTAACCAATCTCCTACCGTAGTTCTCTTTGGAGTTCTCCCACCATGGCTTGAATATACAACTTTGGATCAGTCACACCTGAAGTTCCTTCCATACTTTCTTTACTTTTGTCTTGTGACATGATTTTTTTTTTCCTGCAAAAAGTTGTTAGTTAAAAGGACCTCACAAGACTCCCTCACTTGTTTTGCTCAAATTTAAGGTCTCAATTCATTCGTGTTTGCACTCTAGTTATATTTTGGCTTTCACCCTTTATGACTCTCACCTCTCTTGCCTTTTACCACTCTAGTAATTCTATTTGGTTTTTTGCAAACTAATATCAAACTTATCAAACTAGCAAGTAGCAATCTAAATAGGCCTACCAAACAGTTATTAAAGAAACGCTAAGAAGACAACTAGAACGGTAAGTATAAAGGAAAAGGCAACAATGATAGGTTTGATTATGAACAAGAAATTTGACATAAACAAAAGCAACTAGAATGTTAAGAACAAATTAGGATCATATTTGCAAAGTGGAACTAATAAATAATTAAACAAACCTTATTTTTTATATTGATTTTGGTTTGATTTTTATGTTCTTCAAATCACCCAAAAATTTTCACTACCTGTTTTCTCTTAAAATCTCAATAATTCAATGCCACAAATCACAAGAACAAAAAGAATATTAAGGATCAACAAACCTTTTTTTTTTTTTTTTTTTTGTGCGTTCAAGAAACAAGAGCAATCTTTATCAAACTAGAGTAATACCAATTGCACCAAACTTCAAAGAAAACACACCAAGCCGTCGAACACAACTGTTTGAAACAAATTCAGCTAACAAATCAAAGAAAAGAACAAAGTACAGTAACCAATCGGATAAAAACAGCCAAAGAAATCAAAGTTGCAATTTCTAACCTAATGCTAAAAATCACAGAAAACCAAGAACAAAGAAAGACAATTAAAACAAAGATAGATAGATCAAACCTGTAATTAGAAACAAGCTCTGATACCAAATTAATAGGAACCTAGAGTGACTTGCCTCTAAACCCGTAACAAAGATTGATGTGGACAGTCTAACTGTAAAGTTATGAATGGAAAACCTCAACTCTTTACCTATATTTAAGGTAAGAACCTTAGTATGATGAAGATGCCACAAGAGGGTGCGAAATAATCTATTGATAAGTCAAATTTGAACTCCACAAACGGAGCTTGAAAAAGTCGATATGGTTCTTAGAGAACAAGAGAATCATTCTCACTTTTTAATCAAAATTGTAATCTCTGCCTTTATTCATGACTTATATCTTTAAATAGGCAAAATAAATTACAAAGCTTTCCTAAACTAAGATGGTCGAAATTTAGGTTTAGGAAACCTAATTTGGTTAGGTTTAAGAAATCTAATTTGGTTATGTTAAGGGAACCTAATTTGGCTCTTAATTTCCTAATTTAAATGGCCTTTAATTCATTGATCAGTTAATTTTAACAAAAATAGGAAAGTAATTTAAAAACCTAATAAAACTAAATTAGAAAAGTAAAATAGGCAACATGCCAAAATCCAATCAAGACATAAATAGAAATTTAATTTGTCCTAACTATAAGATTCTGCCAAGCTTAATTGAATGCCATGGAGGCGCATATCACCCTCCATGTGGCAAAAGTGCCATGTCACCAATGATGCCACATCACCATCCATATCATCAAACTTGCCACATCACCATGTTGTAGGATTCCATGCTTTAAGCTTTCTTTCATGGTGGCAGCCTTCGTCCCAATCATATGAATGAACGCCTTTTGGATTAAGCCATTAAGTTCTTCTTTAAACTTCTTTGCTCTAGCCTCAGTTATTGGTCTCGTAGAGATTTGAAGTGGCTCTCAACTCCATCTTAGGGGCTCCTAGTCATGTCCTCATCAAATGTTGGATTCAACTGGGGAGAAGCACAAGAGAAGTCTTTTAGTGTGTTGAAAGAAAAATTAACTAATGCCCCTTTATTAGTTTTGCCCCTTTTTTTTTTAACTTTTGAAATTGAATGTGATGCTTTGGGTGTAGGTCTTGGAGCTGTTTTGATGCAGGAAGGAAGACCCATAGGCTACTTTAGTGAGAAGAAAAATGGAGCTGCGTTGAACTACCCGACCTATGACAAAGAGATGTACGCTTTGGTGAGAGCCTTAGAGACATGTCAACATTACTTAATGTCGAAGGAATTTATGATTCGCACAGATCATGAATCATTAAGCATATTAAAGGTCAAGGGAAGCTCAACTGAAGGCATGGAAAGTAGATTGAATTCATCGAGACTTTTCCTTATGTCATCCACTACAAGAAAAGAGAGAAAAATGTGGTTGTCGATGCATTATCCCGAAGGTATGTATAGTTTTCGACCTTGGATGATGAGGATCATCATAGGAGCACTAAAAGATGGAGTTACCAACTGGACCAATTACAATAGCTCGTGCAAAAAGGTTTAAAGAAACATTGAATGGTCTTATCTGGGAGGGCATCAATCAAGAATGTAAGAGTTTTGCAAAGGAAGAATCAAAATTAGCAACAATATTGAGCATTGAAGGCTACTGATATGAAAGCTTGAAGGAAAACAAAGTTAGGGGCAATTTGGTAATTTCTCAACAATATGATGACGTGGCACTTTGATGACATGGCATCTTTGGACATGCGGCATGACATATAGCATCTAAGTGGCCATCTAATATGGCTTGAACAAAAAGAAATCAGCATGTTTCCTTTTTAGACTGTCTAATTACAAGTTATCAATGGAAGACTGTGACCCGTTACCTATATTTGAGGTAAAAACCTTGGTATGGTGAAGAAGCCACAATAGGGTGCGAAATAACCTATTAACAAGTGGAATTTGAACTCCACAAGCAAAGCTTGAAAAAGTTCGATATAGTTCTTAGAGAACCAAGAGAATCACTCTCACTTTGAATCAAAATTGTAATCTCCATTTTATTCATGATTTTTGTGCCTTTAAATAGGCAAAATAAATTACAAAGCACTCCTAAACTTACCTAAAATAAAGGTGGCGGAAAATTAGGTTTAAGAAACCTAATTTGGTTATGTTTAGGCAACCTAATTTACCTCCTAGTTTCCTAATAAAAATAGAAAAGTAATTTAAAAACCTAATAAAACTAAATTGGGAAAATAAAATAGGCAACATGCCAAAATCCAATCAAGACATAAAATAAAAACAAATGTTTCTTAATTATAAAATTCGACCAAGCATAGTTGGATGCCATGTAGGTGCATATCACCCTCCACGTGGCAAAAGTGCCATGTCACCATATGATGCCACTTCACCATCCATGTTATCAATAATTTGACTTATCAATAGGTTATTCCACACCCTATTGGAGCGTCTTCACCATACCAAGGTTCTTTCCTCAAATATAGGTAACGAGTCGAGGTTTTCCATTGATAACTTGTAATTAGACTGTCCAATTCAATTATTGTTACGGATTTAGAGGCAAAGTCACACTAGCTTCATATCATTTGGTATTAGAGACAAATTTTGTTCCAGTTTGATCTCTCTTTATTTGCTTTATTTGTTTTTGTGTTAATCTGTAATTTTAACATTAGGTTAAGGTTGCTTCTGTCATCATACACATTCTGCATCTTTTTTTTTTAAAAAAAAAAATCCATTCCTAGGTGAAATAGGATTTCCTAGTTTACCATAATTTTGCTTCCCAATTTGTTGGTTGTCTTTCATTATTGTTCTTGTTAATTTTGGTTTTTGTTGATTTTTCTTTGCTGTTTGTATTAAATATTTGCATTCATATATTGAAAGAAGAAAGAAAAAGAAAGAAAAGCCGAATAGATATATATAAAAAAAAAAGTTACACTTTTGTATTTTGTTGGAGGTCACAGGTTTGGTGATTATTTAGTGTTGGCAATTGCAATTTAGGTGTTGATTCTTGCTACTGCAGTTCATTTATGTTCTGTGAGTGAGGAAAAAAAAAAAAGAAAAGGAAGAAGAAAAGCCAAATAAATAAAAAATTTCGGTTTGTTGGATTTTGATTTGTTTGCTGGAAAATATTGGAACTACTATTTTGTTGATTATTTATTCAATATTTGGAGTTAATGGAGAATTATTTTTGTCACTGGATATTTGATTCGAGCCTAGGACGACCTACTCCTAAACTTCTAATAAAGATTTATTTAGACCGTCTCATTACAAGTTATCAATGGAAGATCTCGATCTGTTACCTATATTTGAGGTAAGAACCTTGGTATGGTGAAGAAGCCACAATAGGGTGTAGAATAACCTATTGGTAAGTCAAATTTGAACTCCACAAGCAAAGCTTGAAAAGTTCAATATAGTTCTTAGAGAACCAAGAGAATCCCTCTCACTTTGAATCAAAATTGTAGTCTGATTTTTGTTCATGACTTATGTGCCTTTAAATAGGCAAAATAAATTACAAAGCTTTCCGAAATTTGCTAATAATAAAGGTGGTCGAAATTTATCTTTAGGAAATCTAATGTGATTAGGTTTAGGAAACCTAATTTTGATAGGTTTAGGAAACCTAATGTGATTAGGTTTAGGAAACCTAATTTGGTTAGGTTTAGGAAACCTAATTTGGTTAGGTTAACCTTTTTAGCCTGGAAGAAGTTCTAACAATCCAATACCATCTCAATTCTCTTCTCCCACTCGAGATATGCTTCTGGATCACTTTTTCCATGGAATGATGGTATTTTCATCTTAATTCCTCCATAGTCATTGCCTCGGTCTAACCTTTCTCACCCACGGAATTGATTGGTTCTCGAACCAATGTCTTCTTCTTCTTCCTTGTAGTCATCTCCCACTCGTTCCCAATCACCTCTTCTTGGAATATCTCTTCCTCTACCACGTCCATGTGCAAATCTTTGTGGAGGTCATTGCTGCGGCATTTGGATAGATGGTTCCATCTTATCCAACCGATCATGGATCTGCCCCATCTCCAACTGTAGTGCTCTTTGAAGTTCTCCCACCATGGCTTGAATGTATAACTTCGGATCAGCCACACCTGAAGTTCCTTCCACATTTTCTTTGCTTTGGTCTTGTGACATGATTTTTTAATAGAACTTATTAGTAAAAAGGAGCTCACAACACTCCCTCACCTGTTTCGCTCAAATTCAAGGTCTCAATTCACTCGTGTTTGCACTCTAGTTATAGTCCGGCTTTTACCCTCAATAATTTTCACCTATCTTGCCTTTTACCACTCTAGTAATTCCATTTGGTTCTCGCAAACTAATTTCAAGCTAAAACAAACTAGCAAGTAACAATCCAAATAGGCCTACCAAACAGTTATGAAAAAAAAAAGGCAACGATGAAAGCTCAACAAGAAATTTGGCACAAACAATAGAAACGAGAATGTGAGTAACAAATTGAAATGAGATTTGCAAAGTGGAATTAATGAATCTTTCTCTTGAAAATGAGTTTTTGGTGCTCCTCAAATCAACCAAAAAAATTTTCACTACCTGATTTCTCTTGAAATCTCAATAATTCAATGCCACAAACCATAATCTTCAAACTATTTTCCTATTCAAACCAACCAAGAAACGTGCCATTGTAGCCTCCCTATCATCCTCAACATTGGCCCTCATCATAAGGATTTCCATCTCCATATAATAGTCCTCCACACTTCTATTTCTTTGAGACAAGCTTTGTAATTTCTGAAAAATGCTCCTATAGTAATGGCTAGCTACAAAACGCTTCCTCATCATAGCCTTCATCTCCTCCCATGTATCTATAGGTCTTTGTCCCGCTCGCCTCCTAGAAAGTGTCTCTTTGTCCCACCATCCAATAGCATAGTCCGTGAATTCAAAGCGGCTAATTTAACCTTTTTAGCCTTAGAGTAGTTCTGGCAATCAAATACCATCTCAATTCTCTTCTCCCACTTGAGATATGCTTCTGGATCACTTTTACCTTCGAATGATGGTATTTTCATCTTAATTCCTACATAGTCACTACCTCGATCTAACCTCTCTCTCCTACGGAATTGGTTGGTTCCCGAACCAATGTCTTCCTCTTCGTCCTCATAGTCATCTCCCACACATTCCCATTCTTCCCTTCTTGGAGTATTTCTTCCTCTACCACGTCCATGAGAAAACCTTTGTGGAGGTTATGGCTGTAGTGTTTGGATGGATGATTCCATCCTATCCAACCTATCATGGATCTGCCCCATCTCCAACCGTAGAGCTCTTTGAAGTTCTCCCACCATGGCTTGAATGTATAACTTCGGATCAGCCACACCTGGAGTTTCATCCATGCTTTCTTTGCTTTTGTCTTGTGACATGATTTTTTTGCAAAATGTGTTAGTAAAAAAGGAAGGCCTCACAACACTCCCTCACATGATAGGTTGGATAGGATGGAATCATCAATCCAAACACCGTAGCCACAACCTCCACAAAGGTTTGCTCATGGACGTGGTAGAGGAAGAAATACTCCAAGAAGGGAAGAATGGTAATGTGTGGGAGATGACTATGAGGAAGAAGAGGAAGACATTGCTTCGGGAACCAACCAATTCTATAGGAGAGAGAGGTTAGACCGAGGCAGTGACTGTGGAGGAATTAAGATGAAAATACCATCATTCCAAGGTAAAGTGATCCAGAAGCATATCTCGAGTGGGAGAAGAGGAATGAGATGGTATTTGATTGTCAGAACTACTCCGAGGAAAAAAAAGTGAAATTAGGAGCTGTTGAATTCACGGACTATGCTATTGGATGGTGGGACAAAGAGACACTTTCTAGGAGGCGAGCAGGACAAAGACCTATAGATACATGGGAGGAGATGAAGGCTTTGATGACGAAGCGTTTTGTACCTAGCCATTACTATAGGAGCATTTTTCAGAAATTACAAAGCTTGTCTTAAGGAAATAGAAGTGTGGAGGACTATTATAAGGAGATGGAAATCCTTATAATGAGGGCTAATGTTGAGGAGGATAGGGAGGCTACAATGGCACTTTTCTTGGAGATTGACTTATAATCAAGTGGACTTGCACCATTATGTGGAGATTGAGAAGATGCTGCACATGGCCATCAAAGTAGAGTAACAACACAAGAGGAGGGGTACCACAAGACCTAGTATTGTTCAACACACTTGGTAAGCAAGCCAATCCACATAGAAACCAAATCAGCCCAATTTTGAAGATAAAGCCACCACACGGCCTAAATTCGAAGTTAAGGCCGAACCATCCTCATCTAAGCAAGTAAGTAAATCCGATTCATCTTCAACTAGAAATCGAGATATCATGTGCTTTAAATGTCAAGGCATGGGCCATATTGCATGTCAATGTCCTAATAAGAAGGTCATGGTGATTCGGGAAAATGGAGACATTGAAACTGAGGAAGAAGAGTTAGACAATGAATCCATGCCACCATTGGAGGACGTTGGTGATGAAGATGAAGAAGATTACATATATCCAGTTGGAGGGGACTTGTCATTCATTGCTAGAAGAGATTTAACTGTGTATAAAGATGAGAAGGAAGTGCAACGAAAGAACATCTTTCATACTAGGTGCAAAGTCAAGGATAAGGTATGTAGTATGATTATTGATGGAGGAAGTTGTATTAATGTTGCTAGTCTTACTATGGTTGAAAAGCTCGGTTTACCCACTATGAAGCATCCAGAACCATATAAGCTACAGTAGCTTAATGATTGTGGAGAGTTGAAGGTGAATAGGTAAGTGAAGATGGCATTCTCTATTGGTGATTATGAAGATGAGGTTATTTATGATGTGGTACCAATGCAAGCTGGTCATTTGCTTTTAGGACATCCGTGGAATTTGATAGGGATACTAATCATCATGGTCGAACTAATAAGGTTGTCTTCAATTTCAAGGGTAAACGAGTGGTGCTTATGCCAATGACTCCTAAACAAGTTTTTAATGATCAATTGGCTTTACAAAGGGTGAGAGAAGCTGAAAAACAACACAATTAAACTATATCCAAGCACTAAGAGAAGAAAAAGAGTGGTGAGGATGAGAGTGTGAGTGAAAAAGAAAAGAAAAAGTGTGGAAAGAAAAAAAGAGAGTTTTTATGCAAAACAGAGTGAGATAAAGAAGTTTTTTTGTTGTAAAAAGCCTATGATTGTAATGATGTACAAAGAAGCATATATGAATCATTTAACTAACCCTGATGAATATGTTTTGCCTAGTTCTATTATTTCTCTTTTACAGCAGTTTCATGATGTCTTTCCCGAGGAGATTCCAAGTGGATTACCATCGATTAGAGGGATCGAACATCAAATTGATTTTGTTCCAGGATCAACAATTCCAAACCGGCCGGCTTATAGGAGTAATCCAGAGAAGCCAAAGGAACTTTAAAGGCAGGTAAGTGAATTGCTTGAAAATGGGTATGTTAAAGAGAGCATGATTTCCATGTGCTGTACCTGTGTTATTAGTCCCTAAGAAAGATGGAACATGGAGAATATGTGTAGATTGTAGGGCTATTAAGAATATAACTGTCAAATATCGTCACCCTATTTTTAGGTTAGATGATATGCTTGATGAATTGTATGGTGCATGCATGTTTTCAAAAATTGATCTTAAGAGTGGTTATCATCAAATTCGCATGAAGGTGATGAATGGAAAACAGCATTTAAAACAAATATGGTTTGTATGAGTGGTTGGTTATGCCATTTTGGTTAACTAATGCTCCTAGTACTTTCATGAGACTTATGAATCATGTTTTGCGTGCTTACATTGGAAAATTTGTGGTTGTGTACTTTGATGACATCCTTGTATATAATAGGAGTTTAGAAGAGCATGTAGGGCATCTTAGCTTAGTTTTAGATGTTCTTAGGAAAGAAAGACTTTATGGCAATCTTAAAAAGTGACTTTTGTAAATCTAAGCTTGTGTTTTTAGGCTTTGTGATTTGTGCTGCAGGTGTCAAAGTTGATCAAAAGAAGGTGAAAGCCATTCAAGAGTGGCCCATGCCAACTAGTATCACCCAAGTTAGAAGCTTCCATGGTTTGGCCAGTTTCTATCGAAGGTTTGTTAAAGATTTTAGTACTGTTGCTACACCTTTGATAGAGGTTATTAAGAAGAGTGTAGGTTTTCAATGGGGAGAAGCTCAAGAAAGGTCTTTTAATTTGTTAAAAGACAAACTAACAAATGCTCCTTTATTGGTGTTGCCTAACTTTTCCAAAACTTTTGAGATTGAATGTGATGCATCAGGAATAGGTATAGGTGCTGTTTTGATACAGGAGGGAAAACCAATTACTTATTTCAGTGAAAAGCTAAGTGGGGCCGCCTCAAACTACCCAACTTATGATAAAGAGCTATATGCATTGGTTAGAGCATTGAAGACATGGCAGCACTACATGTGACCTAAAGAGTTTGTGATTCACATAGATCATGAGTGCTTGAAGCACATAAACGGACAAGGAAAGCTTAATAGGCGCCATGGCAAGTGGATGGAATTTATTGAAACATTTCCCTATGTTATTCGCTACAAGCAAGGTAAGGAAAACATTGTAGCTGATGCATTATCCTGCAGGTATGTATTACGCTCCACTTTGGATGCTAAATTACTTGGTTTTGAACAAATTAAAGAATTATATGCTTTAGATCATGACTTTGGTGAAATTTACAAACTTTGTGAAAGGCATGCTGAGGGAAAGTTTTATAGATTTGAAGGATTCTTGTTTAGGAAAAATAAACTTTGTGTGCCAAGTTGTTCTTTGCGTGATTTACTTGTTAGAGAATCTCATGTGGGGGATTAATGGGACACTTTGGAATAGCTAAATTCTTAGCTGTTCTACAAGAGCATTTTTAGCCTAAAACAAGGTAGGGATTCGAGTTTTGTGCATCTCATATTTTATTGCATGTCATAAAACCGATGATGCATCTCATATTGCTGATTTGTTTTTTAAAGAAATTGTTAGGTTGGATGGAATGCCTAGAACAATAGTGTCTGACAGAGATGCAAAATTCTTAAGTTACTTTTGGAAAACATTGTGGGCTAGGTTGGGTACTAAATTGTTGTTTTATACTACTTGTCATCCACAAACTGATGGACAAACAGAGGTAGTAAATAGAACTTTGTGTACTTTGTTGAGCGCATTGATAAAGTAAGAATATCAAAACTTGGGAAGAATGTTTACCTCATGTTGAATTTGCTTACAATAGATCTGTACATTCAGCCACTAAATTTTCACCTTTTAAAATTGCATATGGTTTTAATCCTTTAACTCCATTGGATTTAACATCTGTACCTTTGAGTAAGTGTGCTAATTTAGATGGGAAAAAGAAAGCTGATTTTGTTAGGCAACTACATGAAAAGGCCAAAGCTAACATTGAGAGGAGAACCGAACAATATATGAAGCAAGCAAACAAAGAGTGCCAACAAGTTATTTTTGAGCCTGGAGAATGGGTTTGGTGACATTTGAGAAAGGAAAGATTTCCGGCACAACGAAAGTCTAAACTCATGCTAGATGGAGATGGTTCCTTCCAAGTGTTGGAGAGACTTAATGACAATGCTTACAAATTAGATCTTCCAGGTGAGTATAATGTAAGTGCTACTTTTAATGTCGCTGATTTATCTCCTTTTTGTGCAGGTGACGATTTGAGGATAAATCTTTTCAAGAGGAGGGAAATGATGAGGACATGACCAAGAGCTCTTCAAGATGGAGCCCAGATCCACTTCAAATGTCTACAGGACCCATAACCCGAGCACGAGCAAAGAGATTGAATGATGCATTAACTAAAATTGGTCCATATTATTGGGATCGTGGATGCCAATGTGAAAGAGAGTTTAACGCATGGACTTCTACAACATGGTGATGTGGCATCATATGGTGACATGGCATCCAACTAAGCTTAGTTAAATTTTATAATTAGGAAAATTTTCACTTTTATTTATGTTTTGATTAGATTTTGGCATGTTGCCTATTTACTTTCCTAATTTAGTTTTTATTAGGTTTTTAAATTACTTTCCCAATTTTATTAGAGTTGAATTGGTCAAAGAATTAAAGGCCATTCAAATTAGGAAACTAGGAGCCAAATTAGGTTTCCTAAACCTATCAAAATTAGGTTTAGGAAACCTAATTTTCGTCCATTATTATTCCACCTTTACTTTTAGCAATTTTAGGAAAGCTTTGTAATTTATTTTGCCTATTTAAAGGCACATAAGTCATGAATAAAGGGGAGATTACGATTTTTATTCAAAGTAAGAGTGATTCTCTTGGTTCTCTAAGAACTATATCAAACTTTTTCAAACTTTGCTTGTGGAGTTCAAATTCGACTTATCAATAGGTTATTCTGCATCTTATTGTGGCGTCTTCACTATACCAAGGTTCTTACCTCAAATATGGGTAATGGGTCGAGGTCTTCCATTGATAGCTCATAATTAGATGGTCCTAATTCTATCTTTATTACAGGTTTAGAGGTAGGTTGCTCTAGGTTCGTATCTTTGGAACTATTCTTTGCTTCCCAAAGTCCAAAAATGCACTAAAATATTTACTTGGGTCCGTATTAGCCTCCACCACTCAGATGCTTAAAATGGGTCTTGTATCTACAGATATGGATAAACCCTTTTGAGAATTGATAAGTCTTTTTATGAATCCAGCTAGGTTGTCTTTAAATCTCTTGGCTTTTGCTCTAGTGATTGGCCTGGTCTTCATCTGTATTAGATCAGCACCTCAACTGGTAAAAGAGGTGGTGTGCGCATAGGAGAGAGTTTGGTTGGTTTTACTGTATTTTGCTGAGTTGGCATTTTCTCTTTGTTCTAATAAAAGGCAACATGTAGGACTCAATTGTCATCTATTTAGCATCCTACAAGGCATATATGGAAGCTGATTTGGAGCTTAAATTGGTCAAAGAATTGTCAAAGATAACTTAGTAAAAAAGATAGTTATTTAGTTTCCTAATTTGATTTTGACTTTTGTTTTAGGAAATTAGTCTTTATTTGGTTTCTTGTTATTTATTTGCTGGAAAAATCTGATATGAACCTAGAGTCCCTTGCCTTTAAACCCGTAAGAAGGATTGATTTGGACCGTCTAACTACAAGTTATCAATGAAAAACTTCGACCCTTTATCTGTATTTGAGGTAAGACCCTTAGTATGGTGAAGATGCCATAATAGGGTGCGGAATAACCTATTGATAAGTCAAATTTGAACTCCATTGATGAGGA